>NC_133326.1:436609608-436740013 GCF_042186555.1 Aquarana catesbeiana | reverse complement strand
GAATTTGTGGGAGGTGAAACACCCTCAGTATTATGCTAAGCATGTGAGGAAGTCAACGCTGGAGAGACTTCTGGCCTTTGTCCAGGCGACCATCCCGGAAGCAACAATGGAGACATTGCTCAAGAAAATTGGGGGCTTGAGGAACATGTATAAGAGGGAGCATAAGAAGATCCAGGAATCAAGGAGATCAGGAGCATCAGCAGATGATGTTTATGTACCCAGGCTGTGGTACTATAATCAACTCCGTTTTCTGGATGACCAGAATGAAGCCAGGTCATCACTTTCAACCCTTCCTCCACCCTTCCTCCACCCCAGCAGAGGCTGATGAGGAGGCAAGCTGGGTCTTCCATCCTGGATGAACCAGATATGACCATCTGGAGTCAGGTAAATTATTTTAACAAATATTTACTGTACTAATATTAATGATGTTAACTGGATGTTATAATTGTCTAAAATAATTTGGCACTCAAAATTGGGTATACATATCAATTGACAGTAGTGGCTAAATATGTTTGGCACCTGCTTGAAATAATTAGGGTGTCTGATTAGACTCTTTTATTAAAGAGAAGTATTCACATTGAATTTGCTATTCATGAGAAGCAAACTGTGTGTCATTGATGAACCCAAAAAAATATACTCAAACTATTGTCCTTTTTTTATACACAGGATGAGTCCATCCAGGAGGAATGTGGGGAAAGTGGCAGGCAGGAGGAGACCAGGCCCATGGACAGCCTGGAGGAGCCGGATTCACCATCATCCTGGAGGAGGCTGGGCCCAGTGTCAGGCAGGAGGTGGCTGCTCCCAGTGAGGTGGCTGCTCCCAGTGAGGTGGCTGGGCCAAGTGAGGTGGCTGGGCCAAGTGAGGTGGCTGGGCCAAGTGAGGTGGCTGGGCCCAGTAGGAGCCTGACCGAATCCCAAGTGCCTCCCCTCCACCTTCCCAAAAAAAGGGCCAGGAAGGGGATGGTCACACAGGACGCATCCCTGCGCCTCATGCAAGAGGCCACCCGTTTTTTAAGGAGCCCCCCCGAAGCGGAAGAATCCTATGGCTGCTACTTAGCCAGCAGGCTTCTTCAGATGAATAGGGAGCAGCGCCTCATTTGTGAGCGCCTATTTGGGGAAACAATCCATAAGGGGCTGCAGGGCACGCTAACACAAAACACCCAACTACATGAGGCAGCCCCCCCTCCTCCTCCTCCTCCTCCTCCTCCTCCTCCTGCCACAACTGAAACACCAGAGCCACAGCCTCAAAAGAAGGCTACAGGGAAGGCTGCAGGGCAGCGTGGAGGAAAGGCTGCAGGGAAGAGAAGAAAATGATGACCTGGGTTCAGTCTGGTCTGACAGAAGACGCAGGCTGTTGTAGGACCACAGTCTGGGGACATCTAGATCATCTGCTGGTGCTGTTGATCTCTGGGATTCTTGGACCAGATTGTGCTCCCTCTTATATGGACTCCGCAAGATCCCAATTTTCTGGTACACCGACTTTTTCCAGCGTTGACTTCCTCTTTATTTTATTTTGACCATGAATAAATGGATCATTTTTTGAGTTTAGCAAAAGACTTTTTATGTTTTTTCTTTGAAATCATTGATTTTACACACAATGTTAAATTAACAAGGGACAACAATCTCATTGAGTTAGAAAAAAAACACACCAAAAATACATTACTAATGTTAATAATGTTCAAGTGGTAAGTCTTGAAAATCCAAAAATTTACGTAACCAAAAACGGTGCTTTGGGTTAACTTTATCTAAAAACTAAAAAATAATCACTATAAAAAAAAAAAAACAGAATAATGGGTTCTTTGTGGTAACTTTACAAACCTAAAAAAAAAAAAGGGGAAAAAGTATTATTAGTATGGAAACATTGTTTTTAAAATGCATACTATATCATTCATGAGATCAAAGAGAAAAAGAATCCAGAAATCAGTTTGGGAGAACTCTGATTATGAACAGCAAAACACCTTCGTTCTTTATAGAGCCTTCGTAAAGAAGAAATAAAATGCGCTGCATTCAACGATCACAGATTTTGCAGCGTGATGAATGTGCTACCTACAATACGAACACTAGTTTTACTAGACCGAGTGCTTCCGTTTAGTTTTTGCTTATGAGCATGCGTCGTTTTTTTGTCCGTCGGACTAGCATACAGACGAGCGGACTTCGGGGTCCGTCGTACTTACGACGTAAAGATTTGAAGCATGCTTCAAATCTAAAGTCCGTCGGATTTGAGGCTAAAAAAGTCCGTTGAAAGTCCGGAGAAGCCCACACACGATCGGATTACCAGCCAGCTTTAGTCCGTCAGCGTCCGTTGGACTTTTGTAGACGAAAAGTCCGACCGTGTGTACGCGGCATAACAATACACCTGTAACCAGAAACAGAATTAACATGAGCCAATTAACTAATCCCTTAAAGCAGCCGATGTGACTCAGTGCCCTCCTGGGCATTGTTATGATTAATCAGGATTTCACTACATGTCATACTTGTTGTCACCGAGCTTCACACAGTAGATTATACATTATCATAAGTATAAACACAGGACACCTTCTCACAATAGCAGGAGCTCCAGCAGGAGTCGGCCTGTCTCCTACATTGTACAGAGGCCAATGTGATCAGCTCTCTCAACATGTTGAGTTCAGAATCAAACAAACCAAGAATAGTCTTTACATATATCCTGGGAGATATTGTGGATAAATATTACTGTCACATTTTAAGTAATCCAGAATGGCACAGGGTGACTTAGACATAAGAGGTGCATGGGGAGCTGAAACATGGGTTTCCCAACCTTTCCAAGAGATTCTTGGTTCCATGGGCCCTGCCGTCACATCACTCCCCTTTCGGCAGAAGGCTAACACAGGAGGAGACCCCAGATGGGTTGACTCCGAAGTTAGTCCATAGTTCCAGTCCTCTAATGCCTGTACTCACACAGTACCCCAAACAAATTGTTCCAAACAGAGCATTACTCACCCAGCCAACCTCTGCCTCTCTCATAGAACATACCCGCTGCTGGGGGGAAGTTCGAACTGGTCCTTCCCCCTGGAGTCCCTTTAGCTGCAGGGGAGAAGACAGGGTGGCTGGGCTCAGTCCGTCATGCTGTTGGGCATCTGGGCCGACTGCCCAGCATCCCTGGGCTATACAGGTGGTGACTGAAGTCCCATCCACCTTTACAGGAAATCCGTCCTCTGTTAGTTGAGGGCAGAGGCCAGCAGCACTCTGCCCTGTTGCCAGCCCTTCTGCTGGGTTGGTGTCATCATTCTGGGGTGCCGTCTGCTGTTGGAACTCCCTTTCACTGGTATTGTCTCCCAGGTGAATGGACCCTTTTGGGGAGGGGAAATGGCTGCTTCTCCTCCATGCATCTCTGAAATCCATTGGGAAAGAGGAACCATCACCTTCTCACCTCGAGATTCCGAAACTGCCACGGGTGTCACTTGAGCAGGTGATTCATAATCTATAACATCCTCTGAGGAACAGTCCATTAAGTCCATACATTCTGTAATCTGTGGCTGGAGAGATGAGCCGACTGCCCCAGCTCCCTGGAACTCCACAGTTGTTGCCGGTGCTGGGCAGAGTTTGGTAGCACTCTGCCCTGTTGCCAGCACTTCTGCTGGGGACTCCACATCATCTGCTTTGGCTAACCCTTGGTGCAGGAGGCTGGATTCCTCCACTCCCAAATTGTGTAGCTATCAGGAATCGTGAATCAGACCGAGACAGAAGTATAGTTAAATCACACTTGTTTGTTTAATAATAAAAAGGAAAACAGAGTAAGCGTGGTCAAAACAAGCCAGAGTTCAGTAACCAGATCGGGTAGTCAGCCAAGCCAATGTCAGAGAGCCAGAGATGAACGTAGTAGTACAGCAAGCAGAATCAGCAGCCAGAAGGGACGTCAGCCGAGCAAGTCTTCAACAGGAACGCAGGAGAAAGCCTCTGTGATATTGACAAAGGCGAAGGCAGAGATCAAGTGAGCTGGATGGCTTTAAGTAGGCAGGACTGATGAGCAAAATCAACAACAGCTGGGTAACTGTGGAGAGAGATGGGAGCTGGCAATTAGCCGACAGCTGAGCAGCCAGCTCAGAGAAGGAAGGGCTGAGCCCAGTCCTGACAGTACCCTCTCTCCTCAACGACCCCTCCCCCTTGGAGGACCACCAGGCTTGAGGGGAAAACGACTATGGAAATCATGGAGGAGGACAGGGGCATGTATGTCTGAGCATGAGACCCAAGAGCATTCCCCTAGACTATACCCTTTCCAATGCACCAGGTACTGTATGCGCCCACGGAACCTATGGGAGTCAACAATGGATTGTACTTCATACTCCTCATGGTTCTAAACCTGTACAGGGTGAGGACGTGGTGCCGAGGTGGTAAAATGGTTGCAGACCCAATAAGGAGAAATTAAATACATTAGAAATATGCATATTGGAAGGAAGGTCTAATGCATAAGCCACTGGGTTAATTCTGCAAAGAATACGGAAGAGCCCAATAAACCGAGGTGCGAATTTCAGTTAGGGAACACGAAGTCGGAGGTTGCGAGATGACAGCCAGACCCTGTCCCCAACCTGGTAGGAAGGCGCAGGCAGGAGTCTGCGGTCAGCATGGAGTCTGTACATATCCTTAGCATAACACAAAGCCTCCTGGACTTGTGCCCAAGTGGAACAAAGACCACGGAAATGCTCCTCTAATGCAGGAATACTCTGCGGAACAAACGAGTCAGGCAACATGGAAGGTTGGAAACCATAATTCGCCATAAACGGGGACAATCGGGAAGCAGAATTCAGGGCACTGTTGTGAGCAAACTCTGCCCACGGTAATAGCTCTGACCAGTTGTTAGGATGGTCAGAAATATAGCAATGTAGGAATTGCTCCAAGGACTGATTGGCTCGTTTTGCGGCCCCATTAGACTGCGGGTGATACGCAGAGGAGAAAGCAAGCTGAATTCCCAACTGTGCACAAAAGGCTCGCCAGAACCGGGAGACAAACTGACTCCCCCTGTTCGAGACAATCACCTTGGGTAGCCCATGTAAGCTAAAGATCTCCCAAGCAAAAATGGAAGCCAGTTCCTTAGAAGTGGGCAACTTCTTAAGTGGAATACAATGACACATCTTTGAGAACCGGTCAACCACCATAAGGATAACATTGTTGCCTTGGGAGTTGGGTAACTCCACAATGAAATCCATAGACAGGTGGGTCCAGGGCCTCTCGCCATTGAGTATGGGTTGTAGGAGACCCATGGGAAGGTGCCGTGGAGTCTTACTATGAGCACACATGGAACAGGCAGCTACGAAGGCAGTTACATCAGCCCGTAGACTAGGCCACCAGAATTGTTGGGAAATGGCCCAAACAAGTTGATTCTTCCCAGGGTGGCCAGCCTTAAGAGAATGGTAAGTCTGGAGCATGGCAGTACGGAGACTCTCCGGGACAAAGCAGTGGTCACAAGGTTTCTCAGGAGAAGCATGGACCTGAGCAGCAAGAATTTTGTCACCCAAAGGAGAAGTAAGACTGGTGCAAACCGTAGCCAGAATACGATCAGGAGGAATCATAGGAACTGGAACCGACTTCAACTTGGAAGTGGAGGAAAATTGTCGTGACAAGGCGTCAGCCTTTACATTCTTAGTATCAGGTAAGAATGAGACAATGTAATTGAAACTTGACAAGAAAAGAGCCCATCGCGCCCTTCTGGGGGAGAGGCGTTTAGCCTCAGACAAGAACGTGAGATTCTTATGGTCAGTAAAAATGAGAACCGGTACAGTGGTACCTTCGAGGAAATTTCTCCATTCTTACAGGGCTAAAATGATCGCCAACAGCTCTCTGTCACCAATCTCGTAATAGCACTCCGCTGGTGACAAGTTCTTGGAAAGGTAGCCACAAGGATGCGTAGCGCTCTCAGAGGTAGGACGTTGAGACAGAAGGGCGCCAACACCAGTCTCAGAAGCATCAACCTCAAGGATAAAAGGCAACATAGGATCAGGATGTGTCAACACAGGAGCAGAAACAAAGGCAGCCTTGAGACTCTCAAAGGCCTTAATGGACTCCGGAGACCAACTCTGTGGGTTACTGTCTTCTCTGGTCATATCAGTCAGGGGCTTGACCAGAGATGACATGTTACGAATAAACTTCCGATAATAGTTGGCAAAGCCCAGGAAATGCTGCAGAGGATGTAAACCCACGGGTTGGGGGCCACTGTAGGACTGCCGAAAGTTTCTCTGAGTCCATCAACAAACCAGCAGTGGAAATGACAGGAATTTAACCTGTTCACGATGGAACTCGCACTTCTCCGGTTTACAAAAGAGATTGTTCTCTCTTAGTTTCTGAAGCACACGACAGACATCTGTGTGGTGGCTCTCAAAGTATATCTCAACCTGGTTGAGAAACCCTCTGCATTGAACTGGATCGCCCCCAAATCGCTGGGGAAGCGGAGCGGAACCAGACATAGCTCTTATAGGGGTAATACCTGAGGCGGGTGCCTGCACAGAGACTCGCGCAGCAGCAGCGACGACCTGCAACTCAGGTTGTACCAGAGCAGCCACAGTGGGAAATTCTAGGTGAGCTGTGCAACTCAGGAGCGTTTGTAACGCCATGGCAAACTGATCCATGCGGTGATCTTGCTCATCCAATCTGGAAAAAATATTACCAACAAGTGGATTGACTGTATCTTCTGAATTCATGGCCTTCACCTACTATCAGGAACCATGAATCAGACCGAGACAAAAGTATAGTTAAATCACGCTCGTTAATAATAATAATAATAATAAAAAGGAAAACAGTAAGCGTGGTCAAAACAAGCCAGCCAGAGTTCAGTAACCGGATCGGGTAGTCAGCCAAGCCAATGTCAGAGAGCCAGAGATGAACGTAGTAGTACAGCAAGCAGGATCAGGAGCCAATAGGGACATCAGCCAAGCAAGTCTTCAACAGGAACGCTGGAGAAAGTCTCTGTGATGTTGACAAAGGAGAAGGCAGAGATCAAGTGAGCTGGACGGCTTTAAGTAGGCAGGACTGATGAGCAGAATCAACAACAGCTGGGTAACTATGGAGAGAAATGGGAGCTGGCAATTAAGCAACAGCTGAGCGGCCTGCTCAGAGAAGGAAGGGCTGAGCCCAGCCCTGACAGGAGCTGCCATTGGGGAGGTGAGCTGGCTGCTTTCTTTTTCATTCCCTCATCTGGCTGCTGGGACGACATGTCTATGGTACTGTCTCCCAGGTGCAAGGATCTTTGCTGGGAAGGAAAGACTGCTTTCTCCACCTTGGCCGACTGTTGGGGAGGGACAACGAACACCTCCTCTCCCTTTTCCCCCTGTATCTGCTGCTGGGAAGTGATCGCCACCTTCTCACCCTGAGCCTCCGGAACTGCCAGAGGTGTGGGGCAGAGGTCTTGGACCCTCTGTCTGGTGACCAGCACTTCAGCAGGGGAAGTTCCTTGCAACTCAGATACTGCTGTTGGTGCTGGGCAGAGCACAGTGAAGTTTGGCCCTGATACCAGCTCTTCTGCTTGAGGCTCATTAGGTTGTTGTTCCTCAGCAGAAAAGCTATCAAATCCCCTGTCTCTGCAACTGGTGTCTGGAGATAGAGGTTCACCATCTCCTGTCCGTGGAACCCAGAATATGCTATCGGTGCTGGGTAGAGGTTAGCAGAGCTCTGCCCTGTTGTCAGCACTTCAGCTTTGAGGATGGCAATCTCCAGATTTTCCACTGCCAATTCTCTGACATGCTGCTGGACAGGCACATTCCTCCATCCAAGATCATCCCATGTAGAAACAGGATCATCAAGGTCAGTCAGCACTTGCTGCATCCGCCATAAGACCTCCGCGTCCATAGCTGCGGGGGCAGGTTGGCAAAGCACACTGTTACTCTGCCACATTGCCGACTCTTCAGCCGGGATTTCAGAGTTGTCAACTGGTATTTCCTGATAGTCCCAGGCAAACGGAGCCAAGCCCTGGCGCTGAGCAGAGCCTAGCAGCCGTCTGTAGGCGATCTCCAGCTCCCATTCCTGAACGGCCAAAAAATCTATATCTTCCAGTGCCCAGTGCACTTCCGAGACCTTCAGTAGCCCTTCTCTGAAATCCAGGATTTCGTTCAACCGCCACTCCAAATCACTCCCAAAGTTAGGGTCCCCTGTCAGCTTCACATACAACAGTCCCAGGCCACCATAGCCAAAGCCTTCTGTTGGGCTGTCATTCGCTATCCAAGGGCATGCTTGGGATACATGCCCCCGGAGGGCTCTGTAGCTCTCATCCAGCCGCATCTCTGCTCAGACCAGCCTGCTTAATTCAGCTGTCTGCTCCTTGCGCTGTTTTTCTCCCAAAAACAGTACCCGCAATCCATACTGTGACCAGTACCTTTCCTGGATGGAGGGGAGAACTTTTCCTGGTGTCGCTGCTCATGAGCTAGCTCTTCCTTCCAGAGTTTGCAGCGGATAGAATCAAACCATCCCAGCAGGACCTGCTCTGATACTGGTCCTCTATGCTGTATCTGCATCTCTCGCAACCTCCTTCTGAATTCCTCTTTCATGGCCGCTGGTATCTGTACCTCTCCTCTCCTGCTATCCGGACCTTGGATCCAGGTGCAAGTTTGAATGTCCCAGACTGCAGGAAGCGTCCCACTGCTTGCCACCAATGTAACGAAACGTCCCACACTCCGCTTGAGTGCTTTCGTCATATACCACTTCCTCCCAGTCTGAATATAGATATCAGATATTCCAACCAATCACAATCGCAAAACAAGACAATATTTGTTTAGTTGCTGAACTTGGATTGTTTATTAGAACCAAAATACAAGTCTTATATACAGCAGAAGAGGAGGTCCTCATATTACTCAAACAATACACCTGTAACCAGAAACAGAATTAACAGGAGCTAATTAACTAATCCCTTAAAGCAGCCGATGTGACTCCGTACCCTCCTGAGCATTGTTATGAGTAATCAGGATTTCACTACAGGTCAGACTTGTCACTGAGCTTCACACAGTAGATTATACATTATCATAAGTATAAACACAGGACACCTTCTCACAATAGCAGGAGCTCCAGCAGGAGTCGGCCTGTCTCCTACATTGTACAGAGGCCAATGTGATCAGCTCTCTCAACTAACATGTTTTGTTCAGAATCAAACAAACCAAGAATAGTCTTTACATCTATCCTGGGAGATATTGTGGATAAATATTACTGTCACATTTTAAGTAATCGAAGATATATTCACTTAGTCACCCTGTGCCAAGATGGCACAGGGCGACTTAGACAATAAGGTGCATGGGAAGATGAAACATGGGTTTCCCAACCTTTCCAAGGGATTCTTGGTTCCACGGGCCCTCCTGTCACAGTGTTCAACTCAAACTCAATGCATTTGCATTGAAAATGGTGAACTAATGCAACCGTTAGCTTCTATAACAACCAATTATCAATAATCCCAATAAAATGTTTTTTCTCATGTTACAATCCCCTCTCTATAACAATCAGGGTTCCCAGAAGCCTTTTGACAGTGTGTGTTCAAAAGACCTGAACTAGATAGAAAAAGCAGACATAGTGGGGTTGATTTGCTGTTTTTTTTTTTTATTTTCCTTGCATGTGATTGGGTATTCTTTGCAAAGTAAAGCCTGACCTCATTTATTAAAGCAGAGTTCCACCCAAAAATGTAACTTCAGCTTTAAGGGAGGTGACCCCCTGACGTGCCACATTTGGCATGTATTTTTTTTGGGGGGAGCCGGTACCCTCTTTTTAGAGGGTCCCAGCTTCCACTTCCTCCCGGTGCACCGGAAGGAAGATCACCTCTCCCCCCCTTCCTCTCGGGAATCATCTGGGACACTTCACGGGTCCCAGATCAGATGGTTGCCCGGCCAGTCATGGCGCGCGGCTTGCAAATGCGCAGTGGGTGCATGGCCGGGGCCCATAGGTTCAATTCCTGCGCCGCAGAGAGGAGGGGCATTGCTGGACCCTGGAACAGGTAAGTGTGTGATTATTAAAAGTCAGTAGCTGCAGTATTTGTAGCTGCTGACTTTTTTTTTTTTTAAGGGGAACTCCGCTTTAAGTCCTGGAGCAACTGCACTTTGCAAAGCGCACAGTCTGTTTGTCTTTAGTCAATCAAACCCAGTGTTTTGCAGGGAGACATATGCATATGAGCTACATTTTATTGCATACACCCCTCTTTGTTCAGTGTATAAACCCAGCAGTCTTTTCGAGGACTACTCTTTTGTCATTAACATTTTCAGCTGTTGTTTAGCTACTGGGCCCCCGTACAGGTTTTTTTTCCGCATTTACACATATCTATTTTTCTTTCAGTTAGATTAACAAAAAAACACACACACAAAGGGGTCTATATATAAAACATTCATTGTGCGCATGTGACAAACATCTGCATATTTAAACTGAAAACTGATGTATTTTCTCTAATAACCGCTTGCCGACCGCCCTATTGCACAGTTACTGCTATACATATGTGATCCTGCATTTCCAGGTATCGGCGCGAGTGTGCACTGTTGGTGGGTCGCTCCCACTGTGATTTTGCACAGCACTCGCTGATCGTTCGGTACACAGGAAGAATGGCAATCTGCCTATGTAAACAAGACAGTTTGCCATACCTCCCAACTTTTTGAGATGGGAATGAGGGACACCTATCAGCAAAAGTAGCTTAGGACACACCCCTTGCCATGCCCCCTTAAAGGAGAATTGTACAAAAAAAAAAGATTGGTTAAACATACAAGTGCTTTTTTTACCATTACTGTCACGGAACGTCCCACACCCCGCTTGAGTGCTTCCGTCATATACCACTTCCTCCCAGTCTGTATACAGATATCAGATATTCCAACCTCTCTGAGCACAAAACAAGGCGACACTTGCTTGTTGCTACTGTCAGGGGCATATCAGTGGCCGTCCGGCAAATATGCGTGCATGCAGGTGCACAAGGAGCCTTTCCAGGACAATTCCGCTTAATTCCCCACCAGGGGGCGCCGGAGCGCTCCCGCGTGTGCCCGTACGCACGTTCGCGAGTGTGCGCGCCCGTTCGCGCTAGCGCTGTTTTGGCACCAAGGGCCCTTTAAAAGAATGACAGGTGCTTCTGTCAGGTGCTGTTCGTCTGCAGCTCTGTACCTGAGTTCCTGTATTCCACCTGTTTGTTGTATTTGCTAGTGACCCGGCTACGTCTGACCATTCTCCAGTCTCCAATCCGACCCGGCTTGTCTGACCCTGTTTATCTTGATTACCTGTTGCCGAACTCCTGCCTGCCTGACTATTCTTGGATCATCCCTTTTGCTCATACCTGCCTAATCTCCTGCTGAACGGACTGTCTGACTTTGCTTTGCCTTGTTTTGTGCTCAGAGAGGTTGGAATTGCCAAACATCCTGCCGCTGCCTTCTCAGCTACCTGCCTGCCTTCCGGCCTGCATCTGCCTACCTGCATCCGCAGCTCAGCCATCCCTGAGGGACATCCTTCCAGACCATCATCTGCTTCTGCTGGAACCCGCATCAGGCCCTCCTACCCACTGTGCTCAAGAGACCACTGTTCCCACTTCCAGTGGCTCCTGAACCAGCGCTTAAGAGAGGTCTCCTTCTACCAGTCAGGCTCAACTACCAGGTACCTCACAGTACGAACAGCCATGACTGAGCCTGCAGGAGAGACCTCTCCCATCAAGGAGATCTGTACGCACCTAGCAGCACTCACCCAGGCAGTGCAGACCTTACAAGACAGTTACAACAGACTGGAGGGTCAAGTATTAAACCTCAGTGGCCCCGGTAGTGTGGCCCCTGCTTCTGCAGCCGCTCCAATACAGGCTGCTGCACCACCCTCTGTGGTCATGCTTCCACCTGAGCCGAGAGTTCCTATCCCCGAAAAGTTTTCTGGTGACCGAACAAAATTTTTGGCCTTCCGCAGCGCTTGCCAACTCTACTTTGCCCTACAGCCACGGACTTTTTCCTTGGAGGCTACCAAGGTGGGATTTGTTATATCCCTTCTTCAGGGGGAACCCCAGACCTGGGCCCACCGCCTGCTTGAAACCAACGCTACACAGGTCCAGTCCTTGCCCGCCTTCTTTGAAGCCATGGCCCAGCTTTATGAGGACCCTCAACGGACTGCTACCGCTGAGGCAGCTTTGTTTGCGCTCCAGCAAGGCCGTAGGCCGGCCGAGGACTATGTTACGGACTTTCGACGCTGGAGCGCGGACACCCAGTGGAACAACGCAGCCTTACGTCACCAGTTCCGCATGGGGCTATCTGAAGGTCTTAAGGATGAGCTTGCCCGGGTAAGGATGCCTGATACCCTTGAGGAGCTCATCGCCATTACCATCCAGATTGACCGACGCCTTCGTGAGCGCCGGTCTGAACGCTCTTCCCAACAAACACGCCCTATGTGGATGACTGCAAGAGCTCCGGTTCCTGCCTCCCAATACCTACCTTCTGCCTACCCGAGTCCAGTCACCCAAACATCCGATGCCCCCGAACCTATGCAACTGGGACTTATGCGTGCTACCCTGACCCCAGAGGAACGGGCGCGCAGAGGCCAGTTAAACCTCTGTCTCTACTGTGGTGGGACGGGCCACTATGTGAACAACTGTCCAGTAAAGACTCGTAAGTGCTTTTCTTCTACTCCGACCAGTTTATCCGCTTTAACCGCCAATACAACTCAACTTGTTCTCCCTCTCTCATTACAGCTCCAGGGAAGAACAATCCAGGTCAACGCCATTGTTGATTCTGGGGCATGTAGCTGCTTTGTGGATTCTGTTTTTGCCACCCAACAGAATCTGCCTTTAAAGAACAAGACACACAGACTCTCAGTTTTCTTGGCCGATGGGTCCCACATAAGATCTGGACAGGTCTCTCAAGAAACCCTTCCTCTGTCTGCCACCTGTTCATCTCAGCACCAAGAGATCCTAACCCTGGATGTTATTTCATCTCCGCTATTTCCAATCATTTTGGGCATGCCCTGGCTCCAGGCCCACAACCCTCTTGTTAACTGGGTCACGGGCGAGATCAAGTTCCAGTCACCCTATTGCCAAAGACATTGCCTACCAGAACCCTCTAAACCTGCTGCTACTTTACTTTGTATGGACATTGATCCAGACCTGCTCCAAGATGTACCAGAAGTCTATCGGGAATTTGCGGATGTGTTCATCAAGAAGGGGGCAGATGCCCTGCCTCCCCATCGTCCCTATGATTGCCCAATTGAGCTGCTCCCTGGGGCTGAGATTCCTTTTGGGCGCATTTTTCCGCTGTCCGAAAAGGAACAAGAGGCACTTAAGGTTTACATAAATGAAAACCTCGAAAAAGGCTTCATCCGACCTTCCACTTCACCAGCTGGTGCCGGAATATTCTTTGTCTCTAAGAAGGATCAGTCTCTTCGCCCCTGTGTGGACTATCGGGAGTTAAACAAAGTTACGGTCAAAAACCGCTACCCGCTGCCACTGATACCTGAACTGTTCCAGAAGCTGAGGACTGCTATTATCTTTACCAAGCTGGATCTGAGAGGGGCCTACAATTTGGTCCGCATTCGGGCCGGGGACGAGTGGAAGACGGCTTTCCGGACCCGTTTCGGACACTATGAATATCTCGTCATGCCCTTTGGTCTATGCAATGCTCCTGCCACGTTCCAGCATCTGGTCAATGATGTGTTTATAGATTTCCTGGACATCTTTTTAATTGTCTATCTGGATGACATTCTAATCTTCTCCAGTTCACTTGAGCAACATAGGGAACATGTCCGTAAAGTCTTGACCCGACTCCGTTTGCACAGACTGTATGCTAAGGCGGAGAAGTGCGAATTTGAACAGAAGGAGATTCAGTTCCTGGGGCTAGTGATCTCCCCAACCGGCATCAAAATGGACCCTCAGAAGGTGTCTGCTGTGTTAGAGTGGCCAGCTCCCATGGACAAAAAGGGCGTACAACGCTTCATTGGGTTTGCAAACTTTTATAGGAAGTTCATTAGGGGGTTTTCTGCTATCATCTCCCCCATCACGCAGCTAACCAAGCAGAACTCTCGCTTCCATTGGAACCCGGAAGCCCAGGAGGCCTTTGAAGAATTAAAAAGACGTTTTGCGTCAGCTCCGATCCTTAGCCATCCGGATCCATCCTTACCTTTTATTCTGGAGGTTGATGCGTCCGAAGTAGCCGTGGGTGCTGTTATTTCTCAACGACAAGACAACAAGGACCTAATGTACCCGTAGGTTTCTTTTCTAGGAAACTTTCACCGGCTGAGCGGAACTATGATGTGGGGGATCGAGAGCTACTCGCTATCAAGACAGCTTTGGAGGAATGGAGGTACTTGCTAGAAGGCGCAGTCCATCCAGTACTGATTTATACAGACCACAAGAATCTCGAATATTTAAGATCTGCCAAGAGGTTAAAACCCAGACAGGCCCGTTGGGCTCTATTTTTCACACGGTTCTGTTTCCACATTACCTACCGGCCTGGATCCAAAAGAGTAAAACCAGACGCGCTGTCGCGTATGTTTGATAACCCTAAAGACTTTTCTGTATCTGACACTATTTTGCCGGCAAATAGCTTCCTTCTTCTTCAAACAGATCTTCTGTCCATGATCAGAGAAGCATCTCCAGAACCTTCAAGTCTTCAGGGATCCTCTTTAACACCTCGTGATGGACTATTGTGGAGAGGAAGTCAAATTTTTGTACCAGAGAGCGCCCGAGTCAAGGTACTGACACTTTTGCATGACCACCCACTTGCAGGACATTTTGGGGTCCGTAAGACCCTTGAGCTGGTGCAGCGCACCTTTTGGTGGCCTAACCTAAAGGAATTCTGCAGGAAATATGTCAACTCATGTTCTGTCTGCATCCAGAATAAGACTCCCAGGAACAGAGCTTGGGGACTACTGAGACCATTGCCTATAACAGATAGGCCTGGAGGATGATAGCAATGGACTTTATAGTTGAACTGCCTTGCTCTGAAGGATGTTCGGCGATCTTTGTGGTCGTCGACCGGCTGTCCAAAATGGCCCACTTTGTGCCCCTAAAAGGAACACCCTCTGCTGTCGAGACGGCCCGTGTGTTCATTAAGGAGGCTACACAGAATCCCCGCAAATATAGTGTCCGATAGGGGGGTGCAGTTTACCTCACGTTTTTGGAGAGCCCTTTGTGAAATTCTGAAAATTGAACTAGCCCTGTCCTCAGCATACCATACCCAAACAAATGGGCAAACTGAAAGGACAAATCAGACACTGGAGCAATACATAAGGTGTTTTACATCTTTTGTGCAGGATGATTGGGTATCTCTGCTGCCCCTAGCGGAATTCGCCTATAACAATGCCAGCAACTCTGCTACCGGTCAATCCCCTTTCTTTGCCAACTATGGTTTTCATGTATCTTTTTTACCAGATTTTCTTTCAGAATCCTCAGTTCCAGCGGTCCAGGACACAGTGCAGTTCCTTAGTCATAATAACCGAATCTTACGGGAAGCAATATCCAAGGCACAAGGGGACAACAAGAGGTTCTTTGATCAGAAAAGAAGAGGAGATCTAAACCTTCAGCTTGGTGACAAGGTATGGCTGTCTACCGATAATATTAGATTAACCTGTCCTGCTAAGAAGCTTGCTCCTAAGTTCATTGGGCCTTTCCCTGTGAAAAGGAAGATTAATGAGGTGTCCTATGAATTGTGTTTACCTGACTCACTCAAGATCCACCCTGTATTTCACGTGTCACTCTTGAAACCTGCTGTAGATGATCCTTTTCCTGACAGGGGCACCAGGGTCCCTGAACCGGTTCTGGTGGACGGCAACGAGGAATATGAAGTGGAAGCCATCCTTGATTGCAGAAAGAGATCTGGGCAAGTACAGTTTTTGATTAAGTGGAAGGGGTATGGTCCGGAAAATAATTCATGGGAACCTGACTGTAATATTCATGCCAAACGTTTGATTCATGCCTATTTCTCTGCTCATCCTGAAAAGAAGGGTATTCTGGGCATCCGGAGGCTGCCCGTTGGGAGGGGGCAATGTCAGGGGCATATCAGTGGCCGTCGGGCAAATATGCGTGCACGCAGGTGCACAAGGAGCCTTTCCAGGACAATTCCGCTTAATTCCCCACCAGGGGGCGCCGGAGCGCTCCCGCGTGTGCCCGTACGCGCGTTCGCGAGTGCGTGCGCGCGCCTGTTCGCGCTAGCGCTGTTTTGGCACCAAGGGCCCTTTAAAAGAATGACAGGTGCTTCTGTCAGGTGCTGTTCGTCTGCAGCTCTGTACCTGAGTTCCTGTATTCCGCCTGTTTGTTGTATTTGCTAGTGACCCGGCTACGTCTGACCATTCTCCAGTCTCCAATCCGACCCGGCTTGTCTGACCCTGTTTATCTTGATTACCTGTTGCCGAACTCCTGCCTGCCTGACTATTCTTGGATCATCCCTTTTGCTCATACCTGCCTGATCTCCTGCTGAACGGACTGTCTGACTTTGCTTTGCCTGTGTCCTGTGACGCTGCTTCCAGCCTGCTTGCCAAACATCCTGCCGCTGCCTTCTTAGCTACCTGCCTGCCTTCCGGCCTGCATCTGCCTACCTGCATCCACAGCTCAGCCATCCCTGAGGGACATCCTTCCAGACCATCATCTGCTTCTGCTGGAACCCGCATCAGGCCCTCCTACCCACTGTGCTCAAGAGACCACTGTTCCCACTTCCAGTGGCTCCTGAACCAGCGCTTAAGAGAGGTCTCCTTCTACCAGTCAGGCTCAACTACCAGGTACCTCACAGCTACCATGAACTGTTTTTATTTAGAATCAAAATTACAAGACTTTATATGCCGTTGAAACCTCCTCTAACAATACAACTGTAACCTAATTAACATAATTAACATGAGCTAATTAACTAAAAAATTTACCCAGACCAGATGATAGACTTGTGGGCACCGAGCTTCACACAGTAGTATAAACACAATAGCTGGAGCTAATTACAATTAACAATACAAACAACAATCCCCCCCCCTCCTCAGCCTATTCATCAACAGTTCGGCTCCTAGCCAGTCCTGGAGGCTAATGTGATCAGCTCACTCAATTAACAGGTTGAGTTCAGAATCAACCAAACCAATAATAGTCTCTATATACATCCTGGGAGATATTGTGGACAAATATTACTGTCCCATTTTAAGTAGTCCAAGATATATTTTCTCACTCACCCTGTGCCAGGATGGCACAGGGTGACTTAGACATAAGATGTATTCTGAGTTCCACGGGCCCTCCCGTCACATCTCTCCCCTTTCGGCAGAAGACTAACACAGGAGGAGACCCCAAACGGGTTGACTCCGAAGTTAGTAAGTAGTTCCAGTCCTCTACTGCCTGTACCCACACAGTACCCCAAATAAATTGTTCTAAACAAAGCATTACTCACCCAGCCAACCTCTGCCTCTCTCAGAGAACATATCTGCCGCTGGGGAGAGGCCTGGACTGGCCCTTCTCCCTGGAGTCCTTCCTGCTGCTGGAGAGAAGACAGGGTGTCTGGGCTCACTCTGTCATGCTGTTGGGGATCTGGGCCCACTGCCCAGCATCCCTGGGGTATACAGGTGGAGACTGAAGTCCCATCCACCTTCACAGGAAATCCATCCTCTGTTAGTCGAGGGCAGAGTCCAGCAGTCCTTGGCCCTGTTGCCAGCCCTTCTGCTGGAAACCCCACACCATCTGTTCCGGCTAACTGTTGGGGAGGGGGGCCGACTGCCCCACCTCCCTGGAACTCTGTAGTTGTTGCCGGTGCTGGGCAGAGGTTGGTAACACTCTGCCCTGTTGCCAGCACTTCTGCTGGGGACTCCGCATCCTCCGCTCCGGCTAACCGTTGGGGCAGGAGGCTGGCTTCCTCCACTCCCAAACTGTGTAGCTGCCATTGGGGAGGTGAGCCGGCTGCTTCCTTTTCCATTCCCTCATCTGGTTGCTTGGACGACATGTCTATGGTACTGTCTCCCAGGTGCACTGATCTTTGCTTGGGAGGGAAGGCCGCTTCCTCCACCCTGACCAACTGTTGGGGAGGGACAACACACACCTCCTCTCCCTTCTCCCCCTGTATCTGCTGCTGGGAAGTGATTGCCACCTTCTCACCCTGGGCCTCCGAAACTGCCACATGTGTGGGGCAGAGGTTTTGGACCCTCTGTCCGGTTGCCAGATCTTCAGCTGGAGAAGTTTGTTGTAACTCCACAGATACTGCTGTTGGTGCTGGGCAGAGCACAGTGAAGTTTGGCCCCAATAGCAGCTCTTCTGCTGGAGGCTCATCAGGTTGTTCTTCCTCAGCAGAAAAGTCTATTAAATCCCCTACCTCTATAACTGGTGTCTGTGGATAGAGGTTCACCATCTCCTGTCCGTGGAACTCAGAAGGTGCCATCAGTGCTGAGCAGAGCGCAATGAAGTTTGGCCCTAATCCCAACTCTTCTGCTGGGGCCTCACTCGATGGTTCTTCCTCAGCAGAAAAGTCTATCAAATCCCCTGTCTCTGCAACTGGCGTCTGGGGATGGAGGTTCACCATCTCCTGTCCATGGAATCCAGAAGATGCTATCAGTGCTGGGCAGAGGTTAGCAGAGCTCTGCCCGGTTGTCAGCACTTCAGGTTTGGGGATGGCAATCTCCAGATTTTCCGCTGCAGATTCTCTGGCATGCTGCTGGACAGGCACATTCCTCCATCCAAGATCATCCCATGCAGAAACAGGATCATCAAGGTCAGTCAGCACTTGCTGCATCCGCCATAAGACCTCCGCCTCCCTAGCTGTGGGGCAGGTTGGCAAAGCACACTATTGCTCTGCCACATTGCCGAATCTTCAGCCAGGATTTCCGGGTTGTCAGCTGGTATTTCCTGATAGTCCCAGGCAAAGGGAGCCCAGCCCTGGCACTGAGCAATGTCTAGCAGCCGTCTGTAGGCGATCTCTAGCTCCCATTCCTGAACGGCCAGAAACTCCAAATCTTCCTGTGCCCAGTGCACTTCCGAAATGTTCAGTAGCCCTTCTCTGAAATCCATGATTTCGTCCACCTGCCACTCCAAATCACTCCCAAAGTTAGGGTCCCCTGTCAGCTTCACATACGACAGTCCCAAGCCGCCGTAGCTTAAGCCTTCCGTTGGGCTGTCATCCGCTATCCAGGGACATGCTTGGGATACATGCCACCGGAGGGCTCTGTAGCTCTCATCCAGCTTTATCTCTGCCCAGACCAGCCTGCTTAATTCAGCTGTCTGCTTCTTGTGTGGTTTTTCTCCCAAAAACCGCACCCGCAGTCCGTACTGCGACCAGTACCTTTCCTCGATGGAGGGGAGAACTTTTCCCTGGTGTCGCTGCTCACGGGCTAGCGCTTCCTTCCAGAGTTTGCAGCGAATAGAATCACACCATCCCAGCAGGACCTGCTCCGATACTGGTCCTCTGTGCTGTATCTGCATCTCTCGCAACCTCCTTCTGAATTCCTCATCCATGGCGGCTGGTATCTGTACCTCTCCTCTCCTGCTATCTGGACCTTGGATCCAGATGGAAGTTTGGATGTCCCAGACTGCAGGAAGCTTTCCCGCTGCTTGCCACCAATGTCACGGAACGTCCCACACTCCGCTTGAGTGCTTCCGTCATATACCACTTCCTCCCAGTCTGTATACAGATATCAGATATTCCAACCTCTCTGAGCACAAAACAAGGCGACACTTGCTTGTTGCTACCATGAACTGTTTTTATTTAGAATCAAAATTACAAGACTTTATATGCCGTTGGAACCTCCTCTAACAATACAACTGTAACCTAATTAACATAATTAACATGAGCTAATTAACTAAAAAATTTACCCAGACCAGATGACAGACTTGTGGGCACCGAGCTTCACACAGTAGTATAAACACAATAGCTGGAGCTAATTACAATTAACAATACAAACAACAATCTACCCCCCCTCCTCAGCCTATTCATCAACAGTTCGGCTCCTAGCCAGTCCTGGAGGCTAATGTGATCAGCTCACTCAATTAACAGGTTGAGTTCAGAATCAACCAAACCAATAATAGTCTCTATATACATCCTGGGAGATATTGTGGACAAATATTACTGTCCCATTTTAAGTAGTCCAAGATATATTTTCTCACTCACCCTGTGCCAGGATGGCACAGGGTGACTTAGACATAAGATGTATTCTGAGTTCCACGGGCCCTCCCATCACAATTACTATTCCTTTATATTGGCTTTTGAAATTTACAAATGCAGCAATTTAGAAATCAGGTTTAGCACTGGGAAACACTTTTTGATAGATACAAAGTGCATTTTATTTACATCTATATGGATCATACCAAAATGAGGGACAAATGAGGAGGAATGAGGGACATTGCTCCAAATCAGGGACAGTCCCTCGAAATCAGGGACAGTTGGGAGCTATGAGTTTGCCATTCTGTCAGTACAGAAGGCATGGATCGGTGTTCCTGTAAAGCAGGAACACCGATCCATGCCTTCCACTAGTAAAAGCACCTCCCTTACTACAGTGAATCACCAGCTAGGCACACATTTAACCATTGCTGGGACAAGGTCATCTAGAGCCCAGGGCGAACATGCCAAATTGCCCCCAAGGTGTATGAGCATTATGTGTCAGTAACAATCCCCCCCAAATAAAATGAGTACTCATTTCAGGCAGGTGGCATTTTTTGCCTGCAAACGCCCCCAGCCCCCGCGGCAAAATATTTTTTAAATCACTTTTTCAATATTTTTTTCGCAGCGCTTCTGGGGAAGGGGTGGGGGTGGGTGGTATGTGGACGGTGTCAGTAGTTTTTTAAATTTTAATAATTGTTTTTTTTTTTTTTACAATTTAATTTGTTTTTAATTTTTTTATTCACAATGCTTTTTGGGGGGAGGGGGTTGGGGCAGTGGACAGTGTTGGTAGGGCAGGGGAGAGTGGTGTCAGTAGTGTTTTATTTATTTTTTTCACACTCATGTTTTTTACAATATTATTTTTATATATTTTTGAGGGGCTTTGGTGAGATGTCAGGGGTCTAAACAGGCCCCTGACATCTCCCCTTTGAGACAAAGGGACTGAGAACACATTCCCCAGTCCCTTTCCCAGCACTAAAGATGAATGAACAGGAGACAGAGGGTCCTGTTCATTCATAAACTGAGCAGAGTAAACACAGTTTACTCTGCTCAGCAATCACAGGACACAGGAGCGATCTCGCTCACTGTGTCCTATTACTAGTTCCACCCGCAGCTGGCGGGAGAAGAGAGGAGGGGAGCCGGCTGCGGGGGACAAGGGGGTCGGGCGGAGAAGGACATGGAGTGGGCCAGAGGAGAATGGGGGATGGAGAAGGACACGGAGGGGGCTGGGGGAGGAGCAGACAGAGTAGCTGGGAATGATCGGTGCGCAGAAGGGACAGCTGTGATCACCGATCTCCCTGTATAGCTTTTTAGCTGACAGCCGCGGGAGGGAGAGAAGGAGAAGCGGCTGTCAGCTAAAAATCGATACAAAGGAGATCGGTGATCACAGGCTGTTCCCAGCTGCACCGATCAATCCCGGGAGATCGGGAGGCTCTTGCGGGTGTGCGGGAGCCGCCGCAGAAACGCGGGAGTCTCCCACACCTCGCGGGAGACTTGAGATGTCTGATATATGCTTATTTTAATTTTTTTTTACCAAAAATATGTAGCAGAATACATATTGGCCTAATGAAGAATTTTTTTTTCAAAATTGTCGTTTTTTGTTTAGAGCGCAAAAAATAAAAACGGCAGAGGTGATCAAATACCACCAGAGGAAAGCTCTATTTGTGGGGAAAAAAAAGGACTTACATTTTATTTGGGTACAGTGTCACACGACCGTGGAATTGTCAGTTAAAGTAATGCAGTGCCGTATCGCAAAAAAATGGCCTGGTGAGGACGGGGGGGGAGGGAAACTTCAAGAGGAGACGTGGATATATGAAGTTCCTATATATTCAGCACCATCTAGTGGTAATAGTGCATTGCTTTCCTGACTGAGGTATTAATGGAAAAAATGCAGTTGACGATATAGGAACCAAATATATTAGAGAAAGAACAACAACTTTTGTTCTAAATGTGTGGATTTTTGTCACACTTGCACAATAAGTATTTTATATATAGACCCTAAAGCATTTTATGATTAGGGGTTTGTGTTATAGGTTTTTATTTTTTGAGGGAGGTATATTTTATTTAAAATAATTTTGCTAGGTTCTTTATTTTGTCAGGGTCAGTGGCATGAACTAATTCCTGACACCGGCAAAGCTGCCCTTTGGAGCATATCACTTATGCGGTACAGTTTAGTGCACCAAATCACCACATCCTTAATCCCCCTATTGCCAAAGCTGCAAGCTGTTAAGCAATCCTCTGTATTCATAAAGTCAGGCTGGCCTAAAGAGAGAGACCATTTGCAGCTTGCAAAATGACAGGAGCCACACTGGGGCAAGAAATGGATAGGCCCAGAAGTGGTTAACACAATGACAATGGCCTCAACCTGCTGTTGGCCCTTTGGTAGGGAAAACTGACACACATGCCTTGTCTGATACATGGCCTCAGCCTGGTTCTGCAGGTGTTCCTAGTTAGCTACCCTGTCTTCTTAGGCCTCTTACACACGCTACTGGTGTTTGAGCATCTGCTTTTTTGGACAAAATTTCAGGTGTTTGTGTTGCACGCATTCGCATGCACAATACATTCCTAGGGCATATTCATTAATAGTTCTGCTTACTGTATAATCGTGTACGTGTAAGTATTGCAGGAGGATAAGCTCAGGGGAGCTGGGGTTTTGTTCCACCACATCAGGGTCTCCTCATTCAAGATGCCTGTATTGTATTATCACATACCTCCCAACTTTTTGAGATGGGAATGAGGGACACCGATCAGCAAAAGTATGCAGGCATAGGGCACACCCTTTGCCACACCCCCTTAAAGGAGAATTGTACAGAAAAACAAGATTGGTTAAACACACAAGTGCTTTTTTACCATTACTATTCCTTTATATTGGATTTTGGAATTTACAAATGCAGCAATTTAGAAATCAGATGAAAGGTTTAGCACTGGGAAACACTTTTTGATAGATAAAAAGTGCATTTTATATACATCTATATAGATCAGACCAAAATGAGGGACAAATGAGGAGGAATGAGGGACAGAGTCTCCAAATCAGGGACAGTCCCTCAAAAACAGGGACAGCTGGGAGCTATGTTATCACCATTTGAGGAGGTAACTAGAATGGTGAGCTGTGACAGTGCATGCATCAATTACACTGTTCCTGTAGCATTCTTGTTTGAGCACACACTGCATGGTGTAATAGAACAGACAATGAAAGCACAGCAGCAAGAGGAGGGCTGCCTGGTATCTCAGGGCATGATTTATCCTGACTTCATTCCTATGAGGTCACACCGGGCACTGGAGGAGAACAAGGAAGAAGAAGGTTGTGGTGCAAGCTTTGAGGAGCAGGACTAGGGATGAGCTTCGAGTTCGAGTCAAACCCATGTTTGACTTGAACATTGCATGTTCAACCTTTCGTCGAATTTTGAACGTTATGGGCCGTTCTCGCCAAATTCGAGTGGCGCGTCACGGCCCATTATTCACTGTGCCATCACAGTGCATTGCTGGCTGATGATTGGCCAAGCATGCACTATGACCCGCATGCTTGGCCAATCACAGTGCCGTCTGTACAGAGAGCTGTAATTGGCCAAAGCCAGGGTGGCTTTGGCCAATTATGGCTCAGGGGGTTTAGTACACTCCCCACACTACATAAGGCCGCCTGCGTGGCAGCCTTGTGTAGTGTGTTGCGGCGGCGGTGGAGAGATAGACAGAGAAACAGTGTCATTTGATTTAAGTTAGATAGAGTAGTCAGTAAGCTGCACTTACAGTGTATTGTATATATATATATATATATATATATATATATATATATATATATATATATATATATATATATAAAAAATATATATATATATATATATATATATATATATATATATACACATACATACATATATATATACATACATATATACATATATACATACATGCATACACACACACACACACACACACACACACACACACACACACACACACACACACACACACATACATATACACACACTGTATTCAGTTTATCTAGATCCGTTCCTGTTATTCTCTTCCTACTGACAGGCAGGCAGGTGTTTTTACAGTATTTACAACTACCTGAAGAAAATTGCTGGTGTTCTTCTGATCCTATTAGCTACAATATTTACAGTTAGTGTAGTGCGTCCTCTGCACAGTGTGCACATAAAGCTACCTGAAACACAAGCCTCTGAAATCCAAAGAGCAACCCAGGAACATGTTGTATTAAACTCAAAAGCTGGCTGGGCGCTCTGGCTCTCCCCTGCCTGTCTCACATCAGCCCTTATGCTCCTCTGAGCTGAAGAGCAGGGAGGACACAAGCATGCTGGATGACACAATGCCATTAGACATGCAGCATGATCTCATGTCTGACCCATCTGACTCCTCTTCAGATGATAGCATTCAACCCTCTCTGAGTGAGATCCTGCACGCTGTGCATAAGTGCACTGCCTCTGTGGAAGATTTAAAGGAGAAATTTGGAGGGCTGAGGGAAACAGTATCTCTCATGCGTCAAGATCTTCAAAAGATCAGGGAGAGAACCACGGCTGTGGAGGGAAGGGTGAGCGATGTGGAGGACCAGTTGCCCCCCCTTCACAGGGATGTCAGAATGGCCGCTCACATGCCTTCCAAGCTCTCAGTAAAGCAGACGACATCGAGAACCGCCTGAGACGCAACAATGTGCGTATAGTGGGGCTCCCTGAAAAGGTGGAAGGCCGGGATCCTACAACATTTATTGAATGATGGTTGCAAGAAGTTTTTGGCAAAGAAGCTTTTTCCCCCATTTAGACTGTGGAAAGGGCACACAGGGTGCCCCCGCGACCCCTTCCGCCTGGCAACCCTCCACGATCGATACTGGCCAGACTCCTGAATTATAAGGATAGGGAGGTGGTGTTACGTCTGGCTAGAGAAAAGGGCACTGTCACACATAATGGTGCCAAAATCTCATGTTTTCCGGACTTCTCCGCAGAAGTGCAACGCAGACGATCAAAATTTGCTGACGTCAAGAAAAGGCTACAAAGGCTGCAATTACCATATGCAATGATGTTTCCAACAAAGTTTAGGGTGATGGCCGGAGGACAACACCAATTCTTTGAAAATGCACAAGACACAGTGGCCTGGCTTGATTGCAACGAGCAGGATCTCCGTCCCCAAGGCCGAGAAAATGGAGCAAGATAGACCCTGTATGGCAGTTGACATACTGGAAAGTATAGGGCGCTAAGTTCCCTTTTTTCTTTTTGTTCACCATTCTGAAGAGGAACTTTACATGTTAAATCGCACAGCGAGTGACTAACGCCAAAAAATATCTTTATTATTTTTTCTCATTGTTCACCATCTTCACCACTAGCAATGGCCTGCATGGGTGATGTTACTGTATTGGGTGCATGTGAGTTATGTGAAGGCATGGATTACATGGCTACTGTTTCAATGCCCAGTTGGCATAAAAGGACAGAATGGATCGCATACCCTACAGCTCCCAAATGGTTCTGGCTATGTGCGTTTAATCATGGATAGATCCATGGCCTTCACTTGTTTCAGTTTATGTTTTGTTTTCTACTGTTTTGCCTCGCAATTGCGCAAGACTTTTCATTTTTTACGAACACTGTGTTTCCAATGCGCAGCCCCTATGCATGGCAAATACTTTTTGATGCAATATGATTCACTACACCTGAGCTGTTGTGCAGTCTAAGTCAACCTGTTCTCTAAGAGTCGGATGGTTCACAAAGGGTTCCTTTTTCAATGTATTTCTAACTGTTTGCAATGTTGTCCACACCTATAGTATCGTGGAATGTCCGGGGAGTGAATGACCCCCTGAAGAGGACCATGATCTCCTCATGTTTGCACAAATTCCACCCCGCCATCATTGGCTTTCAGGAGACTCATCTCCTGGGAGACAATGTGGGGTGTTTGCAATACGCCTGGGTTGGCAAGTCATATCACTCCACGTATTCACGTGGGGTGAGTGTATTGATACACAAAGCATTGGTATACCAGGAACTTGATTCGATGGTGGATGCTTCTGGTAGATTTGTCTTTATTTACTGTAAATTATATACTTTAACACTGCTGCTAGCTTTTATACATATCCCACCCCCGTTCTCACGAGATGTGTTACAGTTGTTGCTGACGTACCTGGCAGTTAAGCCTGATGTCCCAGTTCTGATTATGGGGGATTTCAATTGCTATCTAGACCCTAAATTGGATAGACATCCCCCGGTTTCTCTCCCTAGGGGCAGCAGGGGTACTGCGTTGAGCAGCTTACTGGCGGAGATGGGTTGGACAGACATATGGTGCTTACTTAACCCAGGCACGAAACAGTTTTCATGTTTTTCCAAAACCCATGAATCACTGTCACGTATTGACCTTAGTATAGGCATGCCCAATATAGTTGACAACACATCCAGGGTGGAGTATTTGATCATTCGCTGGTGGTTCTCTGGTTGACTACCCAACCCCCCACCTCGTTACCCAAGGCGCCTTGGAAGCTTAATGCATTCTGGCTCAAATTGTTCACTTCCCCTGAGCGAATAGCAACCCAAATTGATTGATTCTTTCAATCACATAGTCACTGTACGGATAAAATTTAAAAATTGGAGACTTTTAAGGCCTATCTTAGGGGGTGTTTATTGCAGAGATAGCTACAGTTACAAGAAACTCCTCAGCTCTACTGGAACAGGTGGGGGACCAGGTGCGTCAGCTGGAATTGTCTTATGTCATGGATCCTACAGATTCTGCAAGGGAGGCATGGGTTTCGGCCCAGGATTCTCTGGACCGCTTGAGATCCTCCGCTGCAGAACGCAAGAGGTTTTTCACCAAGCTGGCATTTTATGAGGAAGGGGATAAAACAGGACGCCTACTGGCAAAAATAGCTAGGTCACAACAACAGCAGTTGGAGCGATACGTGCCGCCAGCGGCAGGGTGGTTAATGACCCAGAACACATTATATCTGAGCTGGCATCCTTTTACAAAGACCTATACGGGGCGAGGGATGGCTACTCAGATGCTGATCTTGAAACCCATCTGTCTGGGATTGAGTTGCCCTCTGTCGGAAGAGGCCAGGCAGCAGCTGGAGGCCCCTCTGACCCTGGAGGAGTTACAAAGTGCGGCATGCTCCTTTCCCACGTGTAAAGCGCCGGGGGGAGGATGGCACCCCCATGGAGGTCCTTACTCAATATGGTGAACAGATAATGCCACACTTACTAGAAGTATTTAATGACTCCCTTGAGGAGGGACATCTACCGCCCTCAATGACTAGAGCTAATATAATTCTGTTGTTGAAACCTAGGAAGGATCCGGTTGACCCAGGTTCCTATAGGCCTATATCTCTTCTTCAGAGCGATGTTAAAATCCTGGCCACGCTACGGGTCTAACGGATCATAGCTTCTATAATACACCCTGATCAGGCATGCTTTATGCCGCAAAAATCCACGGGCACTTGACCAGTGTAGTCAAAATGACCCCCATGAATTAACTGTTATGCCCCTAAACTCCAACCCACTTTACAGTTTTTCTCCATTGTTTTGGCTCATTTCTTGAAACAGAAATGACATTCTCGAAACTCTAAGTTCATTTGGCAAAACAGTCTTACAGTTCAGCACAACTCTATAACTCACATGCAAAAGCTCATATCTCTCCCAAAACTGTTCACTCATGGTTCAAAACCATATTCCTTTCCCATATAAAGAGTCAGTGCTACCAAAATGGAAAAGATTCTTCTCAATTGCTTTGGCTCATTTCTTGAAACAGACCAGACATTCTCAACTCTCTTGGTGCTTTTGCCAAAATAACCTGGATGGTTCAGCACAACACCAAGGTTCACCTTCAAAAGCTCATATCTTTCCCAAAACAGTTCACTCATGTGTCAAAAATAAATTTCTTTCTCATTCAAATAGTCAGTGCCCCCAAAATGCTTCATCCCTTTGGCATTGTGTAAGCACTGCAAGTCAAAATGTTTAGGTGTTTTGTCTCTAAGGCAGAGGACCATTGAAATATCCCTCATGTCCACCTTTCAGTCTTAGCCCAGTCCTTCATTGACAATGGTTACTGTACAGTTTTTGTCTAGCTAACTGAATACAATTGTGTATAAAACTGAAAAAAAAAGAAAAGATTTTAGGGTAAGAGTAGCCTCCAAGGTTTTACATCACACATTGCACTCATACTGCCAAGGAAAAATTACTTTACAGTATTGTAACCATTATCATTCACACACAAAGTAACTTCCATACATCAGAGTAAAAAGAAAATGTATACAGCATAATATAAGGAAATATAAACACACAAACAAAAAACAAGGAAAATTACATTTAGCCTACAATGCTGTAAATAAAGCTGGAGTTTTACAACTACTGTAACATCTCTTCACTGGCCACCGTCCTCACCCTCCTGCCCATCCACACGCTGCTGTCTGTCTGGCCACAGATTCTCATCAACATTGCAGTGTATATCCTCCCTTGCAATGCAACGAGGGAAGAAGCTGCGTGCATGTCGCAACCATCCCCTACAAAAAACAAAGGGAAAGGTAATTCATCAAGGAGGAACATGCAATGGTCAAAACGTATATGAAATGCTTTTTATTGAAAGTACACTATAAACACCAATCCAATAATATACTGTAAAAACAGGTACCATCACCAATATAAAAATGACAACGTTGTCATTGACAGACACAGATGGCCACCACTCACATATACCACACACACACAGGGGCGGACTGATAACTCATGGGGCCCCCGGGCAATAGGAGATTATGGGGCCCTCAGGCAATCAGAGATTATGGGGCCACACAGTATACACAGACAGATGTAAAAAAAACACAGATTTATACATACTGTCCCTGGTTTTACTGAGGCTGGCAACCCTGATGGGGCCCCCTAGTGGCCCAGGGCCTTTGGGCAGTGCCCGAGTGGCTCAATGGTCAGTCCGCCCCTGCACACACACCTCATGTGAATTCATTCAAGATAGATATACAAGAATGAATTCAGATTAGATACTAAATTTTCATCTGCTGGATAACTGAAAGTCCTGGTAAATCAAATGATAACAGCAGATGGTAAGTGAAAGGAGAGATATGTGGGGTTGTGGATGGTATTGCAGTAGCCCTAGATATCAGGTCCTCATAGATGTAGGAACAAGAAGAACCGGGGGGATAGGAGGGGAAGATGGGGGGGGAACGGAAATGGGAAGACCCTATACTGACTCAACAGTAGCGTGGTCACTGGATACTGCAGTCCTGGTCAGTTACTGTAAGATCACCCTGGGCCATCAATATTTTGCAGCGCTGATGACAGGGAATGGGAGTTCCTGTTTGCAGGATATGGTGAGCCGTAGCGGATTGAATCAGGCTGAGCAGTGTAACTCATTTAGTGAATCATACATACTGGGTGGATGCACTGATTGAGACAACTGTCCCCTGTCCAGGACACAAACAGATTAGATCTCACCCAGTGTTGACTCTGTGGTGCATCAGGACACATCACCGGACCGAGTTCAGGCTCATGCCGTCTCCAGCTGGCTAGTTGAGTTGTCTCCCGTCCTCCGCCGGGTCCTCAGCTGTGCATATCCTTTGATGGCATACTGAGGGTAAGTAGAAGGTGTACGCCCAGGGAGATGCGGTGAATAAAGCAGGGTTTTCTAAAGCGTTCAGTCCTCCGCTCGTTCCGTTTCCCGGGAAGTTTCAAATGGCCATGTTACTGTAATTACAGGCCAGTGATGCCTGGGCTGGTGGGTGGATCTGGAGGTCTGTGGGAATGCTATGGGTAGCGTGATGGCATCATACTGACGCGTTTCATCTGCCAATCGGATTTCATCAGAGCATCCCCTACACTGATCTCCTGTAATATCCTCACAGGCAGCATCCATTGAATGGAGCAGGGACCTCTGATCTTGAGCTCGATGCTCATACACTCTCCACCTCCAAAAACTCCTCAATAGGGTTGAGGAAAGGAGAGTAAGGTGGTAGGAACACCATATCCATCCTTGGATGAGCAGTGAACCAGGCCCTCATAAGCAGGCCACGGTGGAAATTCACATAGTCCCATACAATTATATATTGTGGTAGGTGAGGCCCTATGAGACCTCTCTTATTTTCAGGGATCAAATCCAAATGAAGGCGGTCCAAGAAGATAAAGAGCTTCTGTGTATTCTATGGGCCAAGACTGGGGATGTGAATGGCCACACCATTCTCAGAAATGGCAGCACACATAGTTATATTGCCCCCTCGCTGGCCTGGGACATCCACCGTGGCCCGGTGGCCAATAAAATTTCGGCCAAGTCTTCGGCCCTTGGCCAGGTTGAAGCCAGCCTCATCCACATACACGAGTATGTGAGAGGTCTCATTTCCTTCCAATGCCATTATTCTCTACAATAGAGTAAAAAAAGAAAACATCAAATCAGTCATACAGAAGAGTCATACACTACAGTTACAGACAGTTACATAGGAATGTTCTAAACAAGTTCAATATATTACTGGCCAGTATTCCAGTGGTTCCAAACCTGGGGTACATGTACCCTATGCAGAGGTACTACAGGGGGTATTTGACAGAAAGGGGAGGGGAAAAATTATCAATGAGTAGACTTACTGAAATGTTACAGTAATACCCACAGTATTAGATAGATTTACATGGGAGGCACTACTGTAATTGCAGCTCTTTGACCCTTTTTCTTACTGTATTGTATGTTATATTCTTCAAAATAAGGATTATAATGATAATTGCATCATACAGTAAGCTGCAGTTTTTAGACAAAATGTTTATAAATCAGATACGTAAATCAAATACTTTCATACCTGGATTACCTAGATTCAGAAATCAGGTAAAGTGGGTACTGAAACCAATACATTTTGGGAACCACTTCTTATGGTACTCGTAAAAAGGTTATCTTGATGGACAACCAGTGACTGACTTACATGTACATACTGGTACCGCAGCTCTTTCACTCTGTCAGATTTCCTCTCAAATGGTACCCTGTAAATTTGCTTCATTGTCATCTGATGCTTCTTCGATATGCGGGCTATTGTGGAGATGCTTATAGAGTGACATTTTGGAATATGGCTTTGTCTTGTAGGATTGCAGTGCGGATCTATCTCAATGTGATGGCATTATTTGCCAACACCATGTTACAGATCTCTTGTTCTTGTTGTTCATTGAGAAGTTTTCCTCAGCCACCCGTGCCAGGTTGTCGTCCAATCCTAAACATAGAATTCAAAGGACAACACTCCATTCGTAATTTATACCTTATGTATTCCGTACAGAATGAGTTACCAATGTAATCGTATTGTTGTTTTACTTACAGTAACTTTACCACAATTCCAATGCATCACTGCACAGTGACTGGAATACTACTGTAAACTGTATCATCAATATTGTAGAAAATAAACTATTCCATACTATTCCATAGTTTATTTTCTACAATATTTTTCTTGTCATTGTTAGTATCATACGTAACATCCCACTGAGGTAAGATACTGTAATACTGTAGGCCTATCACACACACATACACACTAAATGAATACGTAAATGAGTAAATAAACATATTTGTTGCTCTATGCACAGTGTCCTGTCCTATACATTATATAATTCCATCATTGATTGACTACATACCTGTTTTCCCTGCGAAAGGTTTGGATGATAGAGAAGACTGTAGAGCGAGGCACATTAGGTTGCACTTGGCTACCTTCCTCCGCCATTGTGAGGCCATGGTTGATGACATGATCTATAATTGTGGCCCGAATTTCATCAGGTACAGCATGGTGTCTTCGTGCTCCTCTGCCTCTTCCCCCTATTCCACTGCCACTCACCCTTACTCCTCTTCCTCTTCTTCTTCCTCTTCCTCGAGCAGGCAGTTTCCCTTGTTCATTTACTTGGCCAGGTGCCTCCATGTTCAGAAATTGTACTGGTCCTGCATGGTCAAGCTCTATATATACATGTTTGGCAGCATTTACAATCATGGACAGCACCTGTCAGGTAACTAAACATACTGTTTGATTGGTCATCTGAGACCAACTCCGACTCCTCCTTTGTTAGGCTCCTTTCACACTGGGGTGGGGGCGTTGTCGGCGGTAAAGCGGCGCTATTGTAAGCGGCGATTTACCGTCGGTATGCGGCCGCTAGCGGGGCGGTTTTACCCCCTGCTAGCGGCCGAGAAAGGGTTACGTAAAACCACCGCAGAGGCGCTTTGCCGGCGGTATAGCCGCGCCGTCCCATTGATTTCAATGGGCAGGAGCGGTAAAGGAGCGGTATACACACCGCTCCTTCACCGCTCCAAAGATGCTGCTGGCAGGACTTTTTTTACCGTTCTGCCAGCGCATCGAGGGCTTTCACACTGGAATGAAAGCAGCGGCACTTTCGGGTCGGTTTGCAGGCGCTATTATTAGCGCAATAGCGCCTGCAAACCGCCCCAGTGTGAAAGGACCCTTAGTCAAGTTCTAGTTGCACCTGACTGTCAGTTGCTGTAATCATTTTATCAAATGTTCCAAGAGATTCATATATGGTATTCATGGTATTATGTTCCTGAATAATTTTGACAATTGAACAGACTATTGTGCATGTGATGACTTAAACAATGAAATGATGCTGACACGTTTTGGAGAGAACAACCATTAGACTGAGAATTGACAATCAGTTTAGATCAACAAGATCTATTCACTTGGAAATTGTGCTAAATGTAGGCTACTTGTACTTAATCATATGAAAGATGTACTGAGACATTGAGACATGTACTGAGACATTTGCAATTTTGATGAAATGAGTGAGAAATTCAAGTCAGTTGTGAACAATTGCCAAGTGGTTTGGAGATTTGTCCATGTTGTTTTGAGAATGTCATTTCTGTTTCAAGAAATGAGCCAAAACAATGGAGAAAAACTGTAATATCCATTTATAATAATTGAGTCCACACCTTGTTTTGGAGTATAAATGGCCATAACAGCTTTTATTAGACAAACCAACCAGATAACTCCACTATCAAATCAACATAAAACCCATACCATAACATTTTTCCCCAATCCGTTGGTCTCTGACGGCGACCCACCTTGTTTACCAAATATGTATACCAAAAATATATATACCACCACGCACTGCGGGTACCATTTTGAAAACCTTTAGGCCTCCCGCTGTAGCCGCTCAGAGAGACATCCCCTTTCCCGCAGTGCCACCATCTCCTTATTCCATCCACCATGATGGAATACACCGGAGGGGCTGATCTTGTCGATGAGCCCCCCACCCCTTTTGGATTACCAACTTCTTACTGCCACCGTCAGAGACCAACAAGCAACTCCGCCACAGCCTGAAAGAGTGACCAACTTACTCTTGAAGGCACCCCCACACCCACAGGGCCCTTTGAATCCCTTCCTACAAGCCCAGTCTAGAGGTCAATCCCCCATCTGAAAGATGAACTCCACCCTTTATCAAATAGAGCCCAACGTTGGTCTCTAATTCTAGATGCCCAATGACTAAACCTCCATTATTAACCACGACCTCCCCACCACTTTGTTTATGCATATGCGTGTTTTCTGAATGCTAGTCACTGATCTAGCCCATCTCCAAACTGTCCGGGCAAATATGTCCGACCATAGCAGCAGAGTACCCGGAAAATCAGCCTTTAACTGCAGAAAATCAGCCTTGATGTCTGTGATCAGCTCCCTGACCGGACCTACCCCCCAAACCCCTACCCCCTGCCTGGATTACCAAAACATCGGGAGGTCTGTCCAACTTGCATATCATACCACTTCCCGAACTACTCTCTCCCACCTCATACCAGGCGTACCCAACCACCGCAAATAAGCTTCTTTCCGCAAAATGCCCAATCCCAGCACACATAGAAATGACCGAGGATCCCAATGAGGCGTGTGGAACCTCCATCTGAAAATGAGGCGTGTGGAACCTCCATCTGAAACGAGACGACAAAACATCCAAGGTAGCAATACTCCAACATATCCCCACATACTGACAACCTCATTTAAAACACCCCGTAAATCCGGTTTACCTCTCCCTGTTCTCTCTCTTTAAAATTGTGTTTTATTTATTTATTTATTTATTTATTTAATTTTTTTTTTTTTTTTTTTTTAAATGCGAAATCTCCTTGATTCCCACCTCACGTTCCTCCGCACCGCCGCCTCATCCTACCCACATCTGGCAGCTTCAATAGCCACCCCTATGCGGAAGGAGTGTGAAGCGTATTGTGCCCCCTCCAAGCCTGCCCTAAAAAGGCATTTGCTGAACACCAACATAAATTGGAATTTTGATAAATAGGACCCATCTTTATGCCTTAGTCATAAAATGCCAGTGAAGACACTGCAGTAAAACAGTAAGACCTCATAGCTTGAGATACATACTGAACACAACATTCCACATATGGCCCTCAGATTGGCAAACGTGACAGGCCGTCTCATAACCATTCTCATGTGACCCCTCTGGAAACCCCCCCCCCCCTTTTTTTTTTTTTTTTTTTTTTTTTAAAAACCTGTTTCACCCAAACTCTTTTGTTGCGTCCTCCTCCCCCATCAGTTGTAAAATCATGACAGGCCTGCCATCTTCCGCTCGATGGCAGAGACCAATCCCCCACGTTCCATGTTCCTAGACACAAAATACAAAACCCCCAACCTTACCTCCGCCCTGTCCTTACCAATCCTGGCCTCCTGTACCATTAACAACCACTCCTTCCATACCTTAGTATAATGCGCCCACGTGGCTACACTCACTGACTGCCGAATCCATCCCGCGGCGACTCCAATGCCAGCTCCCACATCCAATCCGTGTAAGGGACTCCCTCCTGCTCTGCGCCTGGGGTCAACTCTCTGAATCTGTCCCACTGAAAGCGAGACCGTGCATCAGCCAGTGTATTATACACTCCAGGTATGTGACCAGCATACAATAAAATGTGCAATCCCAAGCACCTCAAACACCAACCTACGCAATAGCCTTAGTACAAGTGGTGATGACGCCGACATGCGGTTGATCACCTGGACCACTCCCCTGTTGGCACAATTCAGTCCCGATTTCATATTCCTACAAGCCTCACCCCCAAAGTTCCAACGCCGGTACTACTGGAAAGAGTTCCAGTAACACCAGGTTACGCGAACCCTGCCTCCACCCATACTTGCAGCCAAGGACCCGCACTCCACTGCCCTTGAAAAAAATGCCCCATAACCTGTAGCTCCTACCGCGTCTGTAGTTAAATCCATGTCACAGTTACTCACCGGGCCCGACATCCACAAGGATCTGCCGTTGTACGACTCCAGAAACTCATACCATACCTTCAAGTCCTCCCAGTGTTCCCTATTAAGCCCGACCAAATATGTAGGTGCCTCGACCCCTACCGTTGCTGCCGACAGCCGTCGACAGAGCACCCTCCCCATTGGGATTATCCTACAAGCGAAAGTCAACTCACCTAGTAACCACTGCAAAGCCCTCAACTGTACTTACCGCAGTCTGTGGATCCCTCGAATTACTTTGTATAAGTTCTCCAACTTACCTCTGGGCAGGCGACATTCCACTGTTTCCACATCTACCACTATCCCCCCAACAAACTGAGTTCCGTCGTCGGGGCTTCTGTTTATCCTCTGCTAAAGGCACTCCAAAAAACCTGCCCGCGAAGTGCTGCAACGTGAATAGCAGAATCGCACACACGTCGGAGGCAGGGGGGCCCCTGCGCCGAAAGTCATCCAAGTAATGTATGACCAAATATAGTCCCGTCACATCCCTAACCACCCACTCCCGAAATGAGCTAAATGCTTCAAACATGGCACCATAAATGAAGCAACCCATAGGTAAGCATTTGTCTACATAAAACTGTTCTTGCCAATAACAACCCAACGGCCGGAAACTATCCGGATGCCCCGGAAGCAAGCGGAAGGCGGATTCTATGTCCGACTTGCCATCAGTGCCTCTTTTGCTATACTTCCTCACCCCTCGTACTGCCACGTAGAATGACGTGTAATACACAGTTCATGCTTCCGGATCGATAAAATCATTCACCAAACTCCCTTAGGAAATGACCAATGATGAATAAGTCGGAACTTGTTCGGTTCCTTCTTAGGCCCCACCCCCCAAGGGGAAACAACTAAATCCTGTATAGGTATTATCCACAAACAGCCCCCCATCCGACCCAAAGCCACTTCCTTCACCAATTTTTTCCCCCCCACTAGCCTTCTAATTTCTTGTCAGTGGTGGAACCACTGCCCATGAACATGGTATATGAAAACCTTCCCCAGACCCCGTGACCAATAGCCTCGCCTCTACCTAGTCCGGATACCTACTTAGAAAAGGCTGCTTCCTTTTCACCTTTCCGGCGTCGTCCCTTTCATGTGCAGGCTCGCTGTGACGCCTCCCTTTTTTGAAGCACTCGTGCTTAAACTTACAGGACCCCCCAAATTTACAATTTGTAAATGTCCGCGGAATCAGCCTGTACCTCCTTTTTCTTCATCCCCCTTCTTGGAACCTATCACAGGTTAAATTTTTTCAGCGGCAATAGGGAAAAATTATCTCCACATATTCCCCTTGACAATCTTATCCCGAACCTCCTGCTTTAAGTGTGTTCCCAGTGGACCCTTAAAGCCCCCATATACCTCGCCCTTCGCCGCATCCGCAATACTCACCACATCCACTCTGGCCGTTGTTGCCGCCCCCTCTGTAGCCCCCCTTTTTTCCTTGACCCGCTCCTTCTGCTGCCACCCCTGAGGGGTCCGGCACCCTCTGCACCCTTACCCTAGTCGCCATAGCACCTCTTTTCCCCCCAGTTACCGTTCCCGTCCAAGGGCCACCTGCGGCGGCTGTTCCTGTCCCAGTTCAAATCTACCCACCAAATTCTGCAATCCTTTCGATAAATCCTTCAATTGCGCCCCTGATACAGAACTGGCCGGCCTTGGAGCCGCCAGTTGTTGATCAGGCGCCCCCCCCGTTATCCCCACTGTACCCGCTGTTACGACCCCTAATAAGTCATGTAATGCCTTAATCAAAGATAAATCATTGCTGGACTCACCGGGCTGTCTGGGAGCACGCCCCCACCGCCTCCGATTGGTCTCTCCTGCTGGCACTTGTTGTTCTTCGCTGTCGGACACCTCACCTGCCGAGCGATCGTCCTGCTCCCTGACAGTTGGCGTTGTCAGCCCCCCGAGTGAAGAGGCCCGGAAGCCGTGAAGATCTGATCGTATAAGGGCCGACTCTCTCCTGCCGCTATACGTCTTCCTGAACCGCCACTAGGAGTCGCCCTGGCTGCACACCGATCGGCCTGCTTGTGACCACCACCGCCATCCTTCTGTCCATGTGCCAGTCTGTTGTCTAAGCCCCCGCCCACCCGCAGCCTTGCTGGCCGCTCTGCTCCCCCCCCGGTGGCCACTGTGTCCTCACTACTCCCCCCCTTAGCCCCCCTGCCTGCTCTGCCTCCCCCATGTGTTAAACCCTCACTCTGAGGCCTGTGAAACCCTGGCGGTGAAGCGGCGCCATAACGGCCCTTGGCCCCGCCCCCTGGAGTAGGCCTGCGGCGTGCAGACCGCCCGGGCCCTGAGTTATCCTGTTGCTGTGTCCGCTTCACTGGGGGCGCTGATCGGTCCCCCCGAGGGCTCCCTACCTGCCGAGCAGGCCTCGATGGCGGCCCTGGTGAAAAACACGCCGGAGGCCGCGACCTCCGCACGAGATGGGTCTATTCCACTGTCCACGATCCCTCCTTATCCAATATCAGTGCCCCGACTTGCCTATTCAGCCAGTCCACTCCTCTCGTCGCCGCCGCAGCCCTCAGCCTCGCCAGGATGGTGTCCTGTCCGCCATGCTGATGCTGGAGGAGCAGTGAATAAAACTGCCTCCTCCTGTGTCTTCTTTCTCTCCACTGCCCCTTCCTGGCTCCACCTCTCCCCTTAAGTAATGCCACTCCCCCGTTTACAAGTTCCTATCTTCCACCACCCTTCCTAGACACTCCCATTCCCCATTTTTAATTAACCCCTCTTGTGTCTCCTTCTCCACACTGTCATGCCCTGCCCTCCTTTATCATTCCTTCCTCATTTTCACTCCGGGCCTCACTAATCTTAGGCGCCTTTTTTTAAACATGCAGCTGCAGGCAGAAAACGGGGGAAAAAGGGCTCTGTTGTCCCTAGATGCCAATAAGGCATTTGACAGTGTTAGCTGGCGATACCTATGGGCGGTGCTGTCCAGGTTTGGGTTTGGGGACCGATTCATAGCCTGGGTTAATCTGTTATATGCCTCCCCGCAGGCGACTATCCGGATGTCCGGCAGGATGTCTCATGCGTTCGCTCTGGGCAGAGGCACAAGGCAGGGCTGTCCCCTATCCCCCCTGCTCTTTGCCATCGCTATTGAGCCGCTAGCGGCGGTGATGAGGGCAAGTCAGGGGATTACAGGATTTAGATTTGGTGACCTTCACGAGAAGATTATGTTATATGCCGACGACACAATGCTTTTCCTGGGGGACGCCACCGCCTCGTTAGCTGAGGTAATCATCATTATTTCAGGATTCGGGCACTTTTCTGGCCTGACGATCAATTGGTCTAAGTCGGCCCTGTTGGTGCTAGATGGGGAACAAACAGTGGATATACCAGATTCCTGCCCGATCCCGGTGGTGACCTCATTCAAATACCTGGGAATACAAATATCACCTAAACTTGCGGACTATTGCCACTTAAATATACACCCCTTACTGTCTAGATTTGGAGACAAAATTAACACTTGGAATAATCTTAAACTTTCGCTGGCGGGTAAGGCAAATTTAATAAAAATGATACTGATGCCACAGCTACTATACTTCCTACACAACTCACCGGTTGTGATTCATCTGAAAATCTTTAGGGTGGTCAATACCCTCTTTAGACATCTATTGTGGAACACAGGCCCCCCCCAGAATTAAATTAGAACAGCTGCAGAACCCTAAAGACAGTGGAGGACTGGCAGTGCCCAGCCCTTGGCTGTACTATATCGCAGCCCAAATGCAGCACCTGATTGGTTCCATGGCCCAGGATCTGGCCGGCTCATCGGCGCGGCTGCTGCTGATTGGATCTGGAGTGGAGACTATTCCAATGGGCCTGGAGGCTCAGATGTTTCACAAGTCTAACAAACTGACACTGACCTTCACTTTAATCCAGAAAATTTGGAATAAGGATAGACAATTACAAGAGGTGAATGGATTCACGGAATATAATCCGATATGGGGGAATCTCTCTTATGTCGAACTAGCAAAACTTAAACAGGGACCCAGATGGCGCCCCTTTGGTGTGACTTTATTATCGCACATATTCCAGAACGGCAAGTTACTGTCATTCCCTGAATTGCAAGCCAGGTTTAACCTACCTCCTACTATGTACAACTCTTATCTCCAGCTCTGACATGCGGTGGGGGTGCGTAGGGAAGCGCTACCCAATGGACTATGTCGAGCACCCCCATTTTTCATTTATTGCAGACCAGCGCAGAAACTAAAGGGGATTATCTCACATTGCTATCAGATGCTATAGATGCATCATTTAAAAGCTCACTCAACTAAGGCACCATCCCTATGGGAGAATGATGTAAGTCCACTTACGGGAGACAATGGGAGGAAGTCCTGCAATCAATCAATATATGCTCTCTTAACGTGGCTCAAAAGATCTCCCAATTATATATAATACTTAGAGTACACTACACCCCACTTAGATTATATAAAATGGGTAGGCGGCCGGATTCTCTATGCAGCAGATGCGGGCGAAATCAAGGCGATCTCATTCACTTACTCTGGAGATGCCCAAGACTCCATAGCTACTGGAGTGAGGTGTTGGGATGCTTAACCAAGTGTTCCGGACTACCGTCCCCTTAGATCCAATTCATTGCATACTAGGGGTCCTGGAGGAAGCTGTCCCGGAGGAGGTGACTAGAATAGCACTCTCTAGGGCACTGTTCCAGGCACGCAAAATTATTTTGATTGACTGGAAATCGGTCTCCTCGCCTTTGGCATCCTGGATAGTACACATGGGAAATACCTTGGTTATGGAAAAATACATTTATCAACATAGGGGTAGCCCTGGCAGATTCGAAAAAAATTGGGCACCATGGTTGGACACCCCTGGACTAAGTCCCAGGGAATTTGGAAATGTCTAGATTATTGCAATGCCCTGTGGGAGGAACATTAAAGTTTTATTGATGGACAATAGTCAGATGTATGATATGTATTAGTATGTTGTTAACATCTTAAGTTTATAAGACAAGATAAATCTGATGGACAATGGGAGGACTGTACTTTATGCATGAAAACTGTATTATTAAGTGCTGCTTGTGCATTGGAAACTGTGTGAACTTGTTCAATTAACACCTTTTTGATAAAAAATAAAAAAAAGCTACGTGAAAAAAATTGGTGGTGTTGTTCTGATCCTATTAGTACCGCAGGCAGCTGCAGTATTTACAGTTAGTGTAGTGCGTCCTCTGCACAGTGTGCACCTAAAGCTACCTGAAGAAAATTTGTGGTGTTCTTCTGATCCTATTAGTACCGCAGGCAGCTGCAGTATTTACAGTTAGTGTAGTGCGTCCTCTGCACAGTGTGCACCTAAAGCTAGCTGAAGAAAATTGGTGGTGTTCTTCTGATCCTATTAGTACCACAGGCAGTTGCAGTATTTACAGTTAGTGTAGTGCGTCCTCTGCACAGTGTGCACCTAAAGCTACCTGAAGAAAATTGGTGGTGTTCTTCTGATCCTATTAGTACCGCAGGCAGCTGCAGTATTTACAGTTAGTGTAGTGCGTCCTCTGCACAGTGTGCATCTAAAGCTACCTGAAGAAAATTGGTGGTGTTCTTCTGATCCTATTAGTACCACAGGCAGGCAGCTGCAGTATTTACAGTTAGTGTAGTGCGTCCTCTGCACAGTGTGCACCTAAAGCTACCTGAAGACAATTGCTGTTGTTCTGATCCTATTAGTACCGCAGGCAGGCAGCTGCAGTATTTACAGTTAGTGTAGTGCGTCCTCTGCACAGTGTGCACCTGAAACCAATTGGTGGTGTTCTTCTGATCCTATTAGTACCTCAGGCAGCTGCAGTATTTACAGTAAGTGTACTGTGTCCTCTGCACAGTATGCACCTAAAGCTACCTGAAGACAATTGCTGGTGTTCTCATACTAATAATACTACAGGCAGGCAGTTGATTCTGCTAGCTGCAGTATTAGTGTGTATGTATATATATATATATATATATATATATATATATATATATATATATATATATATCCCAGCTTTGTGCAGCTACATCTCAGTGCAGGCCATTAGTATGTCTGGAAGGCCAATAAGGAGAAGCAGACAGTCACAAGCCAATAAAAGAGGGCAAGCAGGCTCTGTGTCTAGCGGCAACAGTGCTGGTCGTGGAGACGGTGCATCCTCATCAACACATGGCCGTGGGACACGCTTGTCCTTTTTTTTGGCAGCTGGCCGTGTTAAGCCGCAGCATGCAGAAGACTTGGTAGAGAGGATGACCAAGCCGTCCTCATCCTCCTCATCCTCTCTCACCCAGGCTCAGGGTACTTTGTCTGGCAAAGCAGCTGCCAATGCAGCCTCTTCCCTTGGCTCAATGGCATCAGTCACTCCTTCCCTAGCCCCACCATGTCCTCCTGAGGAGTCCCCCGAACTGTTTGACCACAGTGTTTGGTACATGCTTCAGGAGGATGCCCAGCGTTTTGAAGGCTCTGATGATGGTACCCAGCTAGAGGAAGGCAGTAACGTGAGCCCAGAGAGAGGGGGTGCCCAAGAAGGACAGCAATCTGGCAGTCATGTTCCCCCAGCTGCAGCATACTGCCAGCTTTGCTCCAGTGATGAGGAGGGAGGGGACGATGAGGTCACTGACTCCACGTGGGTGCCTAATAGGAGAGAGGAGGAGGCAGCAGCTGCACATCTCTAACGAGGCAGGATGCCCTCCAGGAGCCAGCTGAACTACTTAAGGACCAGCCTCGTTTTGGAATTTAGGTGTTTACATGTTTAAAACAGTTTTTTTTGCTAGAAAATTACTTAGAAAAAATATATAATGTTTGGGGGTTCTAACACCCTAGAGAATAAAATGGCGTCATTGCAATACTTTTTTCACACCTTATTTGCGCAGCGGTCTTACAAGCGCGCTTTTTTGGAAAAAAAAATCACTTTTTTTGAATAAAAAAATAAGACAACAGTAAAGTTAGCCCAATTTTTTTTTATATTGTGCAAGATAATGTTACGCCGAGTAAATTGATACCCAACATGTCACCCTTCAAAATTGCGCCTGCTCGTGGAATGGCGTCAAACTTTTACCCTCAAAAATCTCCATAGGCGACATTTAAAAAATTCTACAGGTTGCATGTTTTGCGTTACAAATTAGAATTATTGCTCTTGCTCTAACGATTGCGGCAATACCTCACATGTGTGGTTTGACCACCGTTTTCATATGTGGGCGCTACTCGCGTATGCGTTCGCTTCTGCGCACAAGCTCGTCGGGATGGGGGGGGGGGGTTTAAAAATTTTTTTTTTTTATTTTTCTTATTTTACATGATTTTATTTATTTTTACACTTTTTTTTTTTTAAATTGTGTCACTTTTATTCCTATTACAAAGGAATGTAAACATCCCTTGTAATAGAAAAAAGCATGACAAGACCTCTTAAATATGAGATCTGGGGTCAAAAAGACCTCAAATCTCATATTTACACTAAAATGCAATGAAAAAAAAAAAAATGTCATTTAAAAAAATTACATTGAAAAAAAAATGTGCCTTTAAGACTTATGGGCGGAAGTGACGTTTTGACGTCGCTTCCGCCCTGCTGTGTCATGGAGACGAGTGGGCGCTATCTTCCCCTCACTCGTCTCCAGGCACAGCAAGGGTACAGACGCGACCGACTCCGCCGCTAGTGATGGCTCCGGTAAGTGGCGGAGGGCACTGGATCGCGGCGGGAGGGGGGCCCTCTCCCTCCACCGATAAAAGTGATCTCGCAGCAAATCCGCGAGATACCACTTTTATCTGAAAGCTGACCGCCGCACGAAAAACTGGGATACCGGGGTTATGGTAGCTGGCTGCTGCCATAACAATGATATCCGCCGCCAAACTTAGGACGTACATCGGCGTGCATCAGTCGGCAAGTGGTTAAGGGCAGCACACTGACTGCATCACACCGCAGAGCTCCGCATGTGCAGGGCACTGCTGTCTCTGCGCGTTATTCCAAAAGTTCTTTGGTGTGGCCCTTTTTTGAGACGAGTGCATCAGATCCCACCGCTGCTATTTGCAACATATGTCTCAAGCGTATCTCGCGTGGCCAAAACATCACCCGCTTGGGCACCACATGCTTGACCAGACATATGTTGACCTGCCATGCAGTTCGTTGGCAAGCGTACCTAAAAGACCCACACCAAAGAACAAAGCGGACCTCTCCTTGCTCCTCATCAGCTGGTATCTCCAACCCCACTATACCTTCAGTCCTCTCTGAAACATGCACTGAGAAGAATGAAGGTGTAGAATTAGGGGTGTCACAGCCAAGTACTTGCGGGCAATCTGCTATCGGTAAACCGACGTCAGATTGTACCAGGCAAATTTTCCTGCCCCAGCTGCTGCACCGCCGAAAAAAGTTCACTCCCAGCCATCCACCTGCCCAGCGGTTGAATGCTAGCTTAGCTAAATTGCTAGCACTTCAACTGCTGCCTTTTCAGTTGGTAGACTCTGCCCCCTTCCGTGAGTTTATGGGATGTGCGGTTCCTCAGTGGCAGGTTCCCAAACGCAACTTTTTCTCCCGGAAGGCGATTCTGGCTCTCTACCAGCATGTGGAAGGCAATGTCTTGGCCTCGCTGGACAGGGCGGTCAGTGGTAAGGTGCATATTACCGCTGACTCATGGTCCAGCAGGCATGGACAGGGACATTACCCTATCTTTCACCGCGCACTGGGTGACTCTTTTGGCAGCTGGGAAGGATGCAGGACAGGGTGCAGTAGTGTTGGATGTTGTTCTGCCACCACGTCTCCAAAGTTCTACTAGTGGCAATTCTGCCACACCTCTCTCCTCCACCCCCTCCTCTTCTTCATGACCTCTTCCTGTGCCGATTTGTCCTCGGAACCAGCGGTGCTCCGTAGGCGTTCAAGGGGCTACACAAGCACGCAGGCAAAAAGATGCCATGCGGTGCTTGAGCTGGTGTACTTGGGGGACAGGAGCCACACTGGGGCAGAGATTCTGTCAGCTCTGCAGGGTCAGGTTCAGAGGTGGTTGACGCCACACCAGCTTAGGCCCGGTAAGGTGGTTTGCGACAATGGCACCAACCTCCTCTCCACCCTCCGACAGGGACAACTGACCCATGTGCCCTGTTTGGCTCATGTCCTTAACTTGGTGGTGCAGTGGTTCTTGGGCAGGTACCCGGGCTTACAGGATGTCCTGAGGCAGGCCAGGAAAGTCTGTGTGCATTTCCACAGGTCATATAATGCCAGTGCTCGGCTGGCTGACCTTCAAAAGGAATTTACCCAATTTGCCCAAGAACCGCCTAATCTGTGACATGCCCACCAGGTGGAACTCAACGTTGGCCATGCTGCAGCGGCTTCACACGCAGCAGAGGGTCATCAATGAATACCTATGCAACTATGGCACCAGGACAGGGTCAGGGGACCTTGTTTTTTTTTTACCCACGCCAGTGGGCTATGATCAGGGATGCATGCACTGTCCTGTCACCATTTGAGGAGGCCACGAGGATGGTGAGCAGTGACAGTGCATGCATCAGTGACACTGTCTCTCTTGTCCACCTGTTGGAGCAGACGCTGCGTGGAATAATGGACAGGGCACTTGAGGCAGAACAGAGGGAGGAAGAGGACTTCCTTACCTCTCAAGGCCCCCTTTATCCAGACAGTGTTCCTGTGTGCCCGCCGATCACACAGGAAGAGGAGGAGGATTGTCTGCATGGAGGTGGATTCTGGCACTCAGCTTCAGCAGCAGTCTTCAAGGGATCATTTACAGTCTGAAGAAACCCATGGACTTGTACGTGGCTGGGAGGAGGTGGCTGCAGATCATGTCGTCCTTAGTGGCCCAGAGGACTCTGGACCGAATGCCTCAGCAAACCTACGCTGCATGGCCTCCCTGATCCTGCAAAGCCTGCGGAAAGATCCTCGTATTCATGGTATCAAGGGGAGGGATGATTACTGGCTGGCAACCCTCCTTGATCCACGTTACAAGAGTAAGGTTGCGGACCTATCTTGCTGTTGCAGAGGGAGCAGAGGATGAATCATCTTCGGGAGGCCTTGCAGAAAGGTTTGTGCAATGCGTTTCCAGAACCTGGGAGGTTACAATTCCCTGGTCCTCCTGGACAACGTGTTGCTGAGGCTTCAGTCAGTCACAGAAGGAGCGGTGGACAAGGTGGCCATCTGACCAATGCTTTCAGACAATTTTTTAGTCCGCAGCCCCAAGGTCTGATCTGTTCCAGCAACCATCGCCAGTGTCTGATTCACATGGTGCAGGATTACCTAGGGGCAAGATCAGACTTGGACACCTTTCCCACCGAAAATCCTCTGGGTTACTGGGTCTTGAGGATGGATCACTGGCCAGAGCTTGCACAGTATGCAATTGAGCTACTGGCCTGTCCTGCATCCAGCATTCTTTCGGAATGCACATTCAGTGCTGCTGGAGGCTTGGTAACTGATCACAGGGTGCGCCTGTCCACCGAATCGGTCGATCGGCTGACCTTCATAAAAATGAATCAGTCTTGGATCACCAGCTACTAAGCACCTGATGCTGATGTAACCAATTGATTTTCTTTTTAATGTGAGATCCCTTCAAGACTGCCTATGCTGATGCGGAGTGACTATCCTGTTATGCTGAGTTACAGTCCTCTTCCTCCTCAATTTTCATGCTGATAGCTTGTAAGAACATTTTTGGTTCTGGGCACCGCCACCAGTAGCCAAGGCTCAATTTTTCAGCCCGTTTAACATTCATTTTGAGTAATTTTTGATGCAATACTTTGCAGCAGGGCTCATTCCTGCGCTCCAACTATAGTATCTGTGAGGGGTTGCAGTGTTGTGGCATCAGCACCAGTGCCCAAGGCCAAATTTTTCTGCCCCTGTTCAACACGCACATGTAATTACAATTCTTGATCTAATATTTTACAGCAGGGCCCAGTCCTGCACCCACCAAGAGTAACTGTGAGGGCTTACAGTGTTGTGGCAACACCACCACCAAAGGCCCAATTTTCTGCCCCTGTTTAACAGGTGCATGAAATTACAATTCTTGATATAATATTTCACAGCAGGGCCCGTTCCAGCGCCCACCAAGAGTAACTGTGAGGACTTACAGTGTTGTGGCACCAGCACCACCATCACCAAAGGCCCAATTTTTCTACCACTGTTCAACAATGGCATGTAATTACAATTCTTGATCTAATATTTCACAGCAGGGCCCGTTCCTGCGCCCAAGAGTAACTGTGAGGGCTTACAGTGTTGTGGCAACACCAACTAAGGCCCCAATTTCTGCAGAGTATATAGGGCAGGCCCCTACTTTCAAACATCCAACTTACAAAAGACTCCTACTTGCCATCGGAAGGAGACAACAGGAAGTGAGATGAAATCTACCCCTAGGAAGGGAAACTCTCTCCTGTAAGAGTTAATATGGGAAAAACATGTCCCCACTCCACTGATGCTTTATCACCAATCCTTGTTTCACTAACAACCCCAAATTTTCAAAAAACATTTGTCATTGGGACAGAAAGTGAGGTGAAATCTTCTGAAGAGGTGCACAGACAGCAAAACAAATGTTACAGGGGTGATAACCCTTCCCTTTGGTTTTCCAAAAAGCTTAAAAATAGATTTTTTTGGCTGGAGCTAAACTTTAAAAATGTACCAGTTCAAAATTACAAACAGATTCTACTTAACAACAAACCTACAGTCCTTGTCTTGTTTGCACTGCCTGTATACTGCTGTTCAGAGTATATAGGGCCTGGGTCCCCCACGCCTTTCCTTTTTTTTTATTTGGGTGTGGGGTTCCCCTTAATATCCATACAAGACCCAAAGGGCCTGGTAATGGACTGGGGGGGTACCCATGCAGTTTGTCTCACTGATTTTCATCCATATTGCCGGGACCAGACATTACATTAAAGCCGCAAGCACTTTTAAATGACCTTTATTCCTTTACAAATGTCATTTTGTGCAAGGACTGTTCTAAGCACGGGAAACGCGCGCCACTTTACAGGCATACTATAGACACCCCCCAGGTACGATATTTAAAGGAATATTTCACTTTTTATTTTTCACTTTAAGCATCATTAAAATCACTGCTCCCGAAAAAATGGCCGTTTGTAAAACTTTTTTTTGCATTGATACATGTCCCCTGGGGCAGGACCCGGGTCCCCAAACCCTTTTTAGGACAATAACTTGCATATTAGCCTTTAAAATAAGCACTTTTGATTTTGAACGTTCGAGTCCCATAGACTTTATTGGGGTTCTAAAGTTTGCACAAACTTTCGGTCCGTTCGCAGGTTCTGGTGCGAACCGAAGCGGGGGGTGTTTGGCTCATCCCTAAGTAGGACATAGGGCAGGCTACCAAAGGGGGGGGGTTCAACCCTCGCAAACCTCAGGAGTTGTACATGGTTTTGGAAGATATCTGAAGACAATGATGTTCTCACCGACCCAAGGACTTGGGTTTTCTGCCTCTGGCAATTTATTTACTTGTTATTAATACTCCAGAGCCTACAAAAGTTCTCCAGGATTTGTTCCATCAAGGAGAGGGACAGCTACTGGTTGGCCAGCCTCTTGAATCCACTTGATAGGGGAAACTCAAAGTGGTGGAGGCTGCATAAGTGAGGCTTTCCTTGCTGTGAAAGGCCAATTATAGCACACACTTCGCGGTGTAATAGAACAGACAATGAAAGCACAGCAGCGGGAGAAAGAGGCGGGCTACCTGGTATCTCAGGGCACGATTTATCCTGACTTCATCCCTGTGAGGCCACACCAGGCACTGGAGGAGAACATGCAAAAAGAAGGTTGTGGTGCCAGCTTTGAGGAGCAGGACATAGGGCAGGCTACCAGGGGTAATTGCCGTTTGTTTGTACCATTCTTCAGTACCCATTTTCCAGGGCTGTCTACTGCCAGCAACTGTAGGCAGTGCCTGAATCATATAGTGACAGATTATATGGGGCCAGGGCTGGATGTTCACAGAGGACTCTCTTGACTATAGGTAACAGATGAACCACTGGCCATAGTTTGCCCAGTATGCAGTCAAGGTTTACTTGCAGCCAATGTGCTTTCTGAACGTATATTTAGATAGTGATGGTCTTTACAACAGAGAAAAGAGCCTGTCTGTCTATAGACACAGTTGACTAACCTTGGAAAAAATGAACCAGTCCTTCGCAATCAGGGGTCAGGCTTAGAAACCAGTAACTATAGCATTAGAGATGCTCCCACCGACCAGCAGAATGGGTATACAATAATGTTGGGGCGAACAGTTTGGCCCAAGCATGAGTTCAGGCCGAACATTGGCTGTTCACCTGTTCGACGAACATCCGAATTATCGGGCTGTTCGACCGTTTGTTCGGCCCGCCAAATGACCACAATGCACAGTGCATTGGAAGACCTGATTGGCTGAAGCGATGAAAGCTTTGCCCAAACAGGGCACATAGCACTGTCAGAACCATGATTGCACACTGTCATGATGACTCTATCCATTCATGGCTCATTGCTCTTAGTCCCACTCCACACTATAAAAATATTCTTCTTATTGCGGCCTTGATTTGCAGTGTGATATTGGCGTGGAGAGAGATAGAACAGGGCAAGTTAGTGTGCTATAGTATTAGGGATGCACCGAAATTTTGGCCGCCGAAACATATCCGACGAAAATGGCCATTCGGCAATTTGCCGAAAGAGAATGCTTGCTGATGATACCGAAAAGGCCCAGCCCCTGGTTCCGCCCATTATGGGGGTGTCGTTTTGGAGTGCTGTTGTGCTTTGCGGGAGCGCACTGTGGAGGAAACTGTGTGCAGAACGGCTTTCCCTCCCAACTCCGACATCTCGCTATGAGTTGCTCCTGCACAGTATGTTAAGTGCGGCCTGGGTGCAGACTTATCGGAGGCACAGGCGGTGGAGCTTGCTCCCCTCCTCCCATCACTCAGCACTGTGCATGGCAATCGGGTGATAGAAGTCCCTGCTTGTCGGAGGATTCTGACATCTGACCCCATTCCTGCTCCTGTCTTCTGTCACTGTGCAGTGGGATGTGATCCTCTCCTGTCTCTGAGTGCCCCTGTAATGACCAGAATGTGCTTTATAGAAGGTAAATGAAGTACGGTAATCTTTCTGGCATCACTGCACACTGATAACTCCTCACACCCTTGCCTTCTCTTCACTCTCATTGCTTGTCCAGCTCTCGCCACACTCGCAGCCCCCCTCCTCCCCCTTCATCCTCAGCATTTCCGGTCTGGTCCACAATCTTTTCATCTACCAGTCTTCTTAACTCTTTGTATGCTCTAGTCTGCAACTGTCACAGCCTCAGAATCCTGCCAGCATTCCTCATTGCTCCTTCATCCTGCCAGAACTTTTTTTTCTTTACTTCACTGCAGGGACGTAACTACAGTGATTGCCATTGCGACCCAGCCTGAGAGGAGGGGCGACATACTGAATGCCTGCAGGAGGGAGAGGAGGAAAAGTGGGCATTCAGCAGCTGCAGGAAGAACATGGAGGGCATTGGTTTCCCTGTATGCCACCTCTCCTCTCCAGCTTTTTCTGCTGCCCATGCTCCTCAGCTCTCTCCTGGCCCTTCTGTAATCTTGCCGAGCAAGTTCTCTGCCCCCCTACTGTTCTCTGGCCCCCCGTGCTCTTTTCCAGTCCCCCTGTACTCTTCTCTGATCCCTGTGCTCTTCTCTGGTCCTATCTGTACTCTTCTCTGGTCCCCCTTGATGCTTCTCTGATCCCCCGTGCTCTTCTCTGATCCCCCTGTGCTCTTCTCTGATCCCCCTGTGCTCTTCTCTGGTCCCCCTGTGCTCTTCTCTGGTCCCCCTGTGCTCTTCTCTGGTCCTCTGCCCCCCCCGTGCTCTTCTCTGGTCCCCCCCCATGCTCTTCTCTGGTCCCCCCGTGCCCTTCTTTGATCCCCCTTGACGTTTCTCTGATCTCTGTGCTCTTCTCTGGTCCCCCTTGACGCTTCTCTGGTCCCCCCCTGTGCTCTTCTCCTTTACCCTGTCATTTTCCTGTCACCCTGTACTATCTCCTGCCGGCACCCCCCAGCTCTGCCAGGTTGCCCCCCTCCCATCAGTTGCTGTGGGGAATATGTCAGGATGGAGAGCAGGGAAAGCTTCCCTGCCTGAAATGACTGAGTAAGTTATCTGTACAAATCACTTACTCTGTCCATTCCTAACTGTAGCATAATAAACTGTGTTTACAGACAACACAGTTTACTATGCTACCACACCCACTTTTTGCCACGGCACACTACAATTGCCACAGGTCAATCTCCCCCCTAAATGTCCCTCATTCTCACCTTCAAAAGTTGGGAGGTATGCACTGGTAGGCTGCTGGGCACTGGTGAGGCCCAGGCAGGCTGCAAATGATGGGCACTGGCAGGCCGCATTGATCTCCTGTACCATCTCCGCAGTCTCTGACCGTCTCCTGTACCGTGTCCGCAGTCTCTGACCGTCTCCTGTACCGTGTCCGCAGTCTCTGACCTTCTCCTGTACCGTGTCCGCAGTCTCTGACCTTCTCCTGTACCGTGTCCGCAGTCTCTGACCGTCTCCTGTACCGTGTCCGCAGTCTCTGACCGTCTCCTGTACCGTGTCCGCAGTCTCTGACCGTCTCCTGTACCGTGTCCGCAGTCTCTGACCGTCTCCTGTACCGTGTCCGCAGTCTCTGACCGTCTCCTGTACCGTGTCCGCAGTCTCTGACCGTCTCCTGTACCGTGTCCGCAGTCTCTGACCGTCTCCTGTACCGTGTCCGCAGTCTCTGACCGTCTCCTGTACCGTGTCCGCAGACTCTGACCGTCTCCTGTACCGCGTCCGCAGTCTCTGACCGTCTCCTGTACCGCGTCCGCAGTCTCTGACCGTCTCCTGTACCGCGTCCTCAGTCTCTGACCGTCTCCTGTACCGCGTCCGCAGTCTCTGACCATCTCCTGTAATGTGTCTGCAGGCTCTGACCATCTCCTGTACCATGTCCCCAGACTCTGACCATCTCCTGTAATGTGTCCCCAGTCTCTGACCATCTCCTGTACCATGTCCCCAGTCTCTGACCATCTCCTGTAATGTGTCTGCAATCACTGACAATCTCCTGTACCATGTCCCCAGACTCTGAAAATCTCCTGTACCATGTATACTAACAAACCTACATTATATCTAGCACACACTAGAGGGTGCTACACATTCCTATGTGATCCAGCCAGGATACTCCTCTGCAACTCCACCCTCAGTCGGTAATTTATGTTTGTTTCACCACCTCTCCATCAGTTTCCAACACAACTCAGCAAGGAATGCCTCTCAAAACAAAAAAAAACACAATTTAATGCTCTCTGAACTCACATCAGTGTAGTTTCAACACCATATAGAACGAACATATTGTCTGAATCCTTATTCAAAAATTATATGATGAAAAATATATCATATAATAAACTCGTCTCAAAAAATATATGTAAATTTTATATTATTTATGTATTTGATAGGGTTCATATTAAGTGTGACTTAGCAAATCAATAATCAAGGAGTTGGGGTTTTTAGGGTGCAAAAACACAACATTATAAAAATATCAAAATTTGATTTAAGAAATATTAAAATCATGTCCGATATCACCATACAATACATAAACAGATGCAAACTGATTGAGTTTCTACATGTTTCGCCACACCAGTTCTTCTTCAGGAGAACTTGTTATCAGGCACTGTACATTTGGTCACTATAGATCAAAAAATAGAAAGATTTAGACAAAGAAAGATAATACATCAAATATTTAACATACAAATACATATTTTAATTAATTCCTGAGTTGGCAAAACGGTCGAGCAGCAAGTCCTGAGTCTATATTTACCTGTATGTTCAATCGATATACAAATTTATAAAAATGATATCTAAACACTCCAGAGTCATTAGGGATGTATCAATTTGGATCATTTGGTGAAACCATAGAGAGAGGTAGATAATCGTCCCCTAGTTGTCCATCTATGAGGAAGATAGCAGATCATCAATATCCAGGAAATATATGGAAAATTCCAAACCAATCAGCCGTAGTAAGCGGCAATACCCTGCCTACCTGTTGGAAACTGCATTTGCAACAAATCCTAGACATCATAGACATCGCAGAATCCAAGTAAAGCTTCCTTTCTCAAATAAGTGGAGAGACCATATAGGTTCTCAATAGGGCTCCAAATTCCTCAAAAATTACCATAGGGAATCTAAGGCAGATACTACAGTCAAAAACATTAGAATTTAACATCTAAGGCACTGATTAGACTGAGTAGCTATCAATAAAAAAAAGGGGTTTGTTACCTCACAAAGGAAGGATCTCCAACGTTCCTCTTCCTCTCCTATGCTGGACTGTGGCAACTAGCTGCTGGCAGTGTGTTTAAATACCCCCTCCACCTCCAAAAGGTGTCCAATGATGCCAAATGGAAGTGCGGACGCCTTAATAGGCCAGTGCGCATGCTCAGGCCTCGCCGGATGTGACATCAGACATCAACCGACGTAGGACGTGCCGCATGATGACGCAAGATCAGCGCCATGACGACAACAACGCCCATAGAGAGGCGTGGTTCAATAGGATTAAACCAGTGCCTCCCAGAAGCTGCGCCAATTAGCAACAGGCTAACGAGCTCCCCAATAGGGATCAGGCATACCACACTGGCAATGGTGCCACCTATTGGAGTCCTAGGAAAACGGACAGCATCAGAATGACGCCCTGGGTCACCTAATCCAGCTAAAACCCCTAGTGGTTATATCTATAATTACACTCCAGCAAAGGAAACTTAATTCGGACACGAAAAACCATTTTCAACAAAATTAGACAAAATAACTAAGGAGCCAGAACTTGTTAGAATAGATGAAAAAATTCTTATTTCATTTATTGTATGATAAAATATAGTGAAAAGGACCCATATAGAAGTGCTGCTCAGTCAAACTTCGCCAATCCAGGTTACAAATCATTTACCAAACAATTTATTAAACTCTTTTTGTATGTCTCTTAGGAGGATGATGACCCTGTAATAATATTTATAATGAATTTATAATAATAATAATAATAAAAAAAAAGTTAATTAAAAAAATGTTTTGGTGAATTATTATGAAGGTTTCAAAACCTCTTAAAGTTACGTCTCTTTTCAAAAGTTTTTCTAAAGTTGTTTTTGGGATGTGGTGTTGATTTCACAACTGAACTTATTTCTTGTTGTTACATATCTCCATACTCCTATAAGACCAATATTTCTAGCACCAGATGCCCTCTGCAACGCTAAACTGATAACCTATAGGGAGCATTTAAAGTGTTGCCTGTAGAAAATATACGGTACTGAGAGGCCCATGCGCAAAGCCGTCTGAGCAGGACATGTCTGACCGGGACCCTAAAGCCTTTTATCACCGAGCCACGCCAGCCTACAACCCACACAAGGTGACCCGCACCTTATCGAGACTCCCGGGCACACACTGGTGGGATGTAAAGATGTATAGTGAGAAGAAAGCAAAGCTGAAGTCGGTGAAGATCCAAGAAACGCTGATGGAGAGCTGTATCTAAAATGGCGGCGCCGCCATCTTCTCACTCCACGCTGCCTTATACACAGGAACAGATCCGGTCTCCTAATACGCAGCATGGTGAGCCCGACTTTAACTTTGGGATGACCCCCATTATCCTCCAGAATACCCCACCTGGCTCTGACCTACTGAGTCAATATGAACAGGTACTTCAGAGGCCTTACAGAATACCTCAGATACAATCACGACAACCTGATGCTGGAAATTCGCAAGGTGGGCCACCGCACTTCCATCTTGGAACAGAGGGTGGATGAATTGGATGTCACCACCTCTAATCATGAGGAGGAAATAGAATCCCTCAAGGAGGAAAACTCTACCCTCCAAACCCACCTTGAGGACTTTGAGAATTAGCCAGGAGATCTAACTTCCGTATTTGAGGAATACCTGAGGCAATAGAGAATCTTCAATCTACCGTCACGGCGCTCTTCCAGGAGCTCGCCCCATCCATTGGCATAGAATTCCTGGAAATGGTGGATCCACAGATCTCTGGCTCCCCGTAAGGAAGATGCCCCCCCAGGGATATTGTCATAAAACTACACTACTTCTGTACCAAGGAAGAGTTAATTGAAGCAGCCCGCAACAAACAGGCCTTGACGTTCCAGAGACATTGCTACCAAATCTTCCAAGGCCTCTCCCAGCAGACCCTCATCAAACGTAAAGCCATGAAACCACACCTGCAAATCCTCCAGCACCATTGCATTTCATATCATTGGAGTTTCCCCTTTGCCATCCGCTTTTCCTATAAAGGAACCTCATATACATGCAAAAAAGGGAAGGGTCCCCCAGGGGTGGGGTTTTCAAGGCAGCAAGAAATTATGAGGATAACTCAATGTAGAGTAAAAATGTATAACTTGGGGCGTGGCTTAGCAATGGTCGAGTAGAGACGGTTTTTGGAGGCGCTCCCGGCTTAACCCGACTTCCAACGGCCACCAGCTAACTTTTCACCCATGTGAGCACGGCATGAATGCCCCTACTCGATACGGGACACGTTCATCGACCAGAGGGACCAGAAATCAGACCTCTCAACTCATCATCCGCTGTTTTCTGAGAGATCCACAGCGGCCTTCACCAAGCGCCATTGTGGCTGCACCGCGAGTGCATCGCACATTGGGCCCCAAATCTGCAGACCCCTCCAGACCACGTGATGTACTGTGCACCGTTATGCGCAGAAGGAGGTCATATTACGCAAAGCATGGGACCTGGGAGATCTCGACTTCGACGGGGCAAGTAGACAGATCCTCCCGGATCTTTCTAGAGCTACGCTACAGAGACGTGCTCTGATGAAACCGATCCTGGAAGTAGCGAGGAGACATGGCTGCACGTACCACTGGGGATACCCCCTGGTGGTTACCTTTCGCACAGCGCAATCCTCCTTCACCCTCCAAACCCCAGCCGACTTGCCAGATCTCTTCACATTTCTTGGTGCGGAACCAGTCTTAGTACCCAACTGGCTACTGAAGATCCAGCCTTCAACGGGTCATTCGGGCCCAGCTGCCAGCAGGTTCGATCTTCAATCAGCCTGCCCGTTCTCAACGGGTTTCAGGGTCGTCCCCGAGCTCCACCAACTGCCGGATCACGCGAATCCTAAAGGTCCCCATTTTTGCACATTTTCCATATAGGCTGATTTTGTCATTACCATGTTGATGGGTCCCCCTCAGTCCGGGCTCCCATGTGCCCTCTCCCCCTTTGCCTCGTCTCCCTGCCGCACACCCGGGGTCCCCCCCCCTCTCAGGTACTTTCCCTGAGTCCTGGGGGGTAGAAGACCACGGAGTGTCAGACTGTCTTACCCGCCCGCTGGATGTTTCTGTATGACTGCAGATGGGACTTGCTCGTTACCCCCCCGGACCCAGAACTCTGATACTTTGTGGTCTTCACCCGAGCCCCAGAGAAACACAGACAGGGCCATGTTGTTTGCAGTTGCCCAAAACTTGTCCTAGGAGTGCTACTCGGAGAGGGGACAAAACTGGAGATCACCCTTCCTACCCACCCGAGAGCACAACCCTCTGATGCTAAGGACTGGAGTCCCCCTTTCACCCTAGTGCAGATGTACCTTGGTCTACAAGCCCGTTATCCTACTCATCTGTTCCCCGGGAAGATCCCAGTAATTAAGCGGAGACAATTTTTTTGTGGCAAGGCATGCGAGACTCCTTCCCCCGCCTACCACGGACCAGTTTTGCAGATGATACCCCAACCGGGGACCCCGGGGTAACAGAGCACACACTACTGTACCCCTACCAGACACGTGAGTTCCAGTAGTAGAAGTTCTGTTTGATGGACTTGGGGTGACAGGACTCCATTTCAGAGATATGAAGTATAATGCAAGAGTAACAAGGGCAACAAAACTACCACTGAGAAACTATACCACCGGAGACTTTGACGTGGGTTTGGGGAGGGGAGGTATGGGAGGGGATCAAATGTGGTAGCAGGCTGTATCTCTTCTCTTATATATACAAAATAGGGAGATAATTTAGTGGCGTCAGAGGTGGGCACATAGGAAACGCATTTGTTGGTCGTTCCCTGCCGGGTGGCCCCGTTGGCGCCATGCGGGGGAGACCTGAGGGGAGGCTGGTCGAGACCCATGGGGGGTGCTGGGGGATGGGGACCCATGAGGGGACATATCCTGTTTAATAAGTCAGCTTAGGACTGTTGAATGTTGAATTTTTTTCTCTTGTTGTTCTACTGATACTGTTCAAAGTATTTAATATAATTTGATGCACCGGTATAGAAATATGCCACTAACTTCCATGCACGACTTTAATATGCATACTCAATTTCCTGTTTATAGCTCACAGATACATATTTGGAATAGGCCGGGAAGGTCGGGAGGGGACTGGGGACCGCCTAAAAGCCCTTGCTGAACACACCCCCACTTAGGATAACGCTCGTCTCCCAGGCGACACTGGGGAGCGTTGAAGCAATTATCTTGCTGACATTTTAGACACCCAGCTACGCTGGTTAGCGCCCGCTGCGGATACACCACCTCAGCGGCCGCAACATACACCCCTGTAGGAGTGGTCAACTTCAGGGGCCTACTCTATTTATACTTTCCTCTCTCTTCTTCTTCCCCACTGACTTTATAACTCTTCCCCTCCTCTTTCCCTCTGTTTCTCCTACACCCTATACCTCGTACCCACACGAACATGGATGAGATTAACATTGTCACACTTAATGCGAAGGGACTAATCGTCCCTGAAAAAAGACGGATGCTGCTCAATGATATGAGGCGCTTACGCGCGGACATTGTCCTACTACAAGAGACACTCTTCAGGGAAAACAAGTTCCCAATACTCAAATAGATTCTACCCGACAGTATACCATTCTACCTATTCGGAAGCTAAGTCTAGAGGAGTCTCTATTCTAATATCGGCAAACCTTCCGTGGTCCTTAGTGGAAGTATTGACAGACCCGATGGGTAGATTTTTATTTCTCAAAGGTCAGATTGGGGGAGAAAAGGTGACCATTGCAAACCTTTATGCCCCAAACTGCCAACAGGATACTTTCATCAAAAAGCATTTAGCTATCCTTCGTAGGTTCGCAGAGGGTCAGCTTATAGTTGGCGGCGACCTCAACATCCCCTTGCTCCCGGCAGAGGATACCTCTACGGCAGATCATCCATCACCCCGGGCACACGTAAGGCCATACATTTGGCCCTCCACGCATCACAGTTAATTGATGCCTGGCGCCTTTTCCACTCCGCCGAGTGGGACTACTCCTTCTATTCACGCCCCCATGATTCGTACTCGCGGATAGACTACTTTCTTATTCCTCACAATCAACTCCAGGCTATCAAAGATACTTTGCTCGGGTCCATAACATGGTCAGACCATGCTCCGGTCTCACTAAGATATGCCCTGACTGACTTCTACAGAAGCCAAAAGAAACCTTGGAGGCTTAATGAGAGCCTTCTACAAGACTCCAAAGTACTAGCTGACGTGACAAAGGAAATAACCAACTACTTCCAAACTAATAGTGACGTTGACAGTGATGCGGGCCTGGTATGGGAGGCCCACAAGGTGGTAATACGTGGGGTACTCATAAAGCATGGAGCGAGACTCAAAAAACAAAGATCTGCCCAACTGACCCTGCTTCTCGGTAAGCTTCAGACACTAGAAATTAGACACAAACAAACCCCGACTGGTCCACTTAGAAATGAATTTGACACAGTACGCATACATGTCACAGACCTGCTCAACTTTAAAGCTAAGGCAGCACTCCAAATTTCACATAGAAAGTTTATGAATCGGGTAATATATGCGGTAGACTTCTGGCACAATCATTACGTGTTCAGAAACTGGCGTCCTACATACCATATATACACACTCCGACAGGTCAGAATGTAGCTCTATCCCAGCAGATATCACAGGAATTTAAATCCTTTTATGAGTCACGCTACAACTTAAACACGACACCTCCGCACTTAGACCGTATGACAGATTACATAACCTTGTCCCACATGCCCACCCTACCGATGGAGACACACAAACTACTAGAAGATCCCATCACACTACCCGAGATACAACTTGCAATAGGAAGTACTAAACCAGGTAAAGCCCCCGGACCAGACGGCCTCACGATTCAATATTACAAGACACTGTTACCATCACTAGGAGTCCACCTTATTAAATTACTGAACGGCCCTACCGAGGGAGAAACACTACATACCGCCACAATGCAGGCCCAAATATCCGTCATCCCTAAAGAGGGTAAGGACCCGACCAGTTGCGGGAGTTACAGACCTATAACCTTACTTAATATGGACTTGAAACTATTCACTAAAATTATAGCCACCAGATTACAAACCCATCTACCCCACCTGATCCACCTTGACCAAGTGGGCTTTGACCCTACAAGGGAAGCAAGGGATAACACCATTAAGGTCCTAAATTTGCTCTACTCAGCCACACGCACCAAAACACCCAGCGTCTTTATATGTACTGATGCTGAAAAAGCGTTCGATCGGGTCAATTGGACATTTATGCTCGCTACATTACTACATGTAGGCCTGGGATGTAATATGTTGAGATGGATCTCAGCGGCATATACAACACCGGTTAGAGTCAGGGCGAACGGGGTGATCTCTGAATCTTTCCCAATTACTAACGGCACGAGACAAGGGTGCCCGTTGTCCCCCTTACTCTTCGCCCTGTCACTAGAACCATTCTTGTGCCATGTGCGAATGAACCCTAACATATAAGGCATAAAGATAAATCAGACTCAACACAAGGTGTCCGCGTACGCGGACAACCTCATGTTCACACTCACTACTTCCTCTGTCTCTCTTCCAAACTTGCTACAGGCATTTGCAACATATGGGGCACTTTCCAACTTAAAAATTAATTTTGCCAAATAGGAAGCGATGGGCGTAGGGATACCGCAATCACGGCTAACACACCTACAAGCCAGTTTTAAATTGAAGTGGACGACGATCGCATTAAAGTACTTGGGCACACATATCCCACATACATTCTCGCAACTTTACAACCTCAATTTCCCACCCCTGCTGAGAACAATTAGAACACTGCTGAACCAATGGAACACAGGCTTACATTCCTGGATAGGACGGTGTAACATTCTGAAAATGACAATTCTCCCGAAACTCCTATACCTCATGCAAGCGCTTCCTATTTATATCCCTACATCCTATTTTCCTTGTCAAAAGAAGTTTATTGAGTATACAATGTTATAAAGATACATAAAGTAAGTTTACAAGGATCTATAAAGTAAGCTCATTGTTTTACAGTAGGGTTTATATAGGTAAATATCATGAAATTTCAAATATTAAACATTGGGTTCACGTAAACCTAAATTAAAGATATATATCATTTCCTTAGTTACTTTTGTAGGTATTTAAATGATTTATACCTACTATACATATTGTTTACAAGTAGAGTGTATATAGGTCAAATAAATTCTGATAATGAGCTTTAATCGTAAGGTGGAGAAAAGGAAAGAGAAAGAAGAAAAAGGGTTGAAAGGTAGAGGTATCCACAAGGTTGTCCCGCTCATCAGTTTATTATTCTTTTTAGTTCTCTTTGAAGCCTTAGAATGGGTGTCTCTGTAAGTCATTTAATCTGTTACCATGGCAACAGGACAGAGTCATTGAAGTTTGACAGGAACTGTTGTTTTATCCAAGGATGCCAAAGTTTTTCAAATTTTGGAATTTGATTTTGATCGATGGCTACCATCTTAGCATGGGACATTGTATTATTCATTCTGTGAATTGTTTCTGCTAGTACCAATGTAGGAGATTTCCATGCCTTGGCCACTGTTTGTTTTGCAGCCGTTATTAGTTGGATCATAAGTTTGAATTGAGAGAGTGTTAACCATTCCGGTTTTAGATTAAGTAAAGTTAAATATGGATCTGGTTGTATTATTTTTTAAAATATTTTAGATGCAATCACGAAGACTTCCTTCCAGAAGGTTTGGATTACTGGGCACGTCCACCATATGTGTAAATATGTGCCTATTTCTGGGCATCCTCGAAAACAAAGAGCTGAGGTATTAGGTGAATATTTTGCCACTCTAGCGGGTACAAGGTACCAGCGAGTTAGGACTTTATAATTTGTCTCCAGTGCTAAGATGTTGGGTGAAGATGACTTAGATGTGAGCCCTATGTTAGACCAGTCCGTGTCTTCTAAAGTTCGTCCCAGGTCCTCCTCCCACCTCTGAACGTAAGAGGGTCTATTAAGATTTGCTACTCCATATAATTGATTATAAAGTGATGAAATTGTACCTTTAGCAAATGGATCTTTTGTACAGATTGATTCAAAAATGGATAATTGGGATAATGGTGTATCCCCCTTTAGGAATGGTGTATAGAAATTTTTGATTTGGAGATATCTAAATATCTCAGAGTTTGGTAGATCATATTTTTCTCTAAGCGAAGGGAATGAAAGGAATGATTTAGATGCTATGAAGTCATTTAGTGTCTGAATGCCTGATGTTGTCCAAGCTTTAAAAGAATTTGAGTAGATCCATGCCGGATAAAAGGCCGGATTTCTGATAAAAGAAAGGAGAGGATTGTGTGGAGATTGTAACTGATATTTGGTTTTTAGTTTATCCCAGAGAGATAAGAAGTGTTTAGTTATGGGATTATGAATTTTAAAGCGGTCTTTAGGATCAAGCCATAATAAATTTGATATTAATAGAGGGTCATTTTCTGAAGCCTCTATAAATACCCATAATGGGATTTCCTGTTTTGCATGGTATTTCGACAGACTGGCCAAATGTGCCGCTCTGTAGTAGTTAGTAAAATTAGGGTATCCCAGGCCTCCTTTATTTTTGGGAAGATGTAGTGTGTGTATAGGTATACGTGGTTTAGAAGAGCCCCATATAAACGAAGTTGCTCTTTTTTGTACTATTCTCAAAAAATAGGAAGGAATTGGAATAGGGAGGACTCTGAATAGATAAAGCAATTTGGGTAGAATAGTCATTTTGATTGCATTAATCTTCCCCATCCAGGATAAAGGAAGTTGCGACCATTGTTTTATTAGATTTGTGATCTGTCTTAATACAGGAGGATAATTGGTTGAGAATAAGTCAGAATGAGAGGCTGTTAAATGAATTCCAAGATATGGGATTGATTTTTCTGCCCATGTGAATGGGAGTGCAGCCCTAGCCGGGATCAATTCCATGTTTGTGAGTGAAATATTAAGCACTAGGCATTTCTTAGGATTAATCATAAGGCTGGATAGGGCTGCAAATCCATCAAGAGCTGGTATTAAGTTAGGACCAGAGACCTGTGGTGATGATAGAAAAAGTAATATATCATCTGCAAATATACATAATTTGTGTGTAATACCTCCTACTTCAATGCCAGTTATAGTTTGGTTTGTTCTGATATATTGGGCCATGGGTTCGAGTATAAGGGCAAATAATAAGGGAGATAATGGGCAACCCTGTCGGGTACCTCTTTCGATATTAAAGGCTTCAGATTTGTATCCAGCATATTTTATATAGGCTTTGGGTTTATTATATAATGCTTTGATCCATGTTAAAAAGTGGGGTCCAAAACCCCATTTTTGTAATGAATATTGCATATATTGCCAGGATACTGTGTCAAATGCCCTCTTAATATCGAGAGATAGAAAACATAAAGGGATTTTCCGTTTTTTAGCAATATGTGCCAATAACACTGCCCTGCGTATATTATCGCCTGCCTGTCTATTTGGCATGAAGCCTACTTGATCTCTATGTATTAATTTTCCTATAATGCTATTGAGGCGTTTTGCTATTATTTTTGCTAATAATTTAATATCGAGGTTTAACAGAGAGATAGGCCGATAATTCACACAGGAAGTATCATCAGAAAGGGGTTTTGGGATCATACAAACAATTGCCATTAGTGTTTCTTGCCGAAAAGAATGTCCATCTAGAAGTTTGTTAAAAGTTTCAGTGAGAATGGGAGAGAGTATTTCTGAGAATGTTTTATAGTATAAAGCCGAGTAGCCGTCTGGGCCTGGTCTTTTGTTAAGTTTTAGGTCTTTTATGGCGTTAGCAACTTCATCTATAGTTATAGGCTCATCCAAACTGTTTTTTTGATTCTGAGATAACTCAGGTAAGGTTATTTTTGAGAAGAAGGATTCAGCCTCTGTAGGATTAAATTCATTGTTTGTCTTGTATAAAGTTGCGAGATGTGAGTGAAATTTATGGACTATTTTAACTGGATTACAAGTGTAAACATTTTTTGATAATTTCAAACGTATTGGTTTGAAAGATTTGTTAGTTGAATTTAATGCCCGAGCCAAATATGTACCTGGTTTGTTTGTATTCATGTAGAAATTGTGTTTGGAGCGTTTGAGGGATTTATCAACTGACTCAGTGAGAAATAGATCGTATTCCAATCTAGATTTTTCCAGATGAGATTTTGTACTCTGAGATGGATTATCTTGAAATGATATGTAGGCTGCATTAAAATTGAGTTCTAGTTTTTTTGCTAGATTTTTGCGTTCCCGTTTAAATAGTGCCATTTGTCTTTGTATTGTACCACGCAAGACAGGCTTATGAGCTTCCCACAGTGTTATTGGGGAGATGTCTGTTGTATTATTAATTGATATGTATTCCCTTAAAGCTTGTTCAATGGCCATCTGATGTAGTGGGTGTTTGAGCATTATGTCCGGTAAGTACCACGTTGGGTCATGCGCTTTTGGTATGGCTGAGGCTATAGTAGTGTATACTGCATTATGGTCAGACCACGGAATCGGAATTATATCTGATGCAATAATTTCTGGTATCATTCCTATTGTTAGAAAAATATGATCTATTCTGGTGAAGGTTTGATGAGGGTGCGAGAAATTAGTGAATTTCTTTTTCATTGGGTTACTTTCTCTCCATGAATCTACCAGATTGTATTTGGAAAGAAGTTGAGAAAAAGGTAATCTAGAGGTTATTTTGGATGGTGTAAAAGGTGATTTATCTAGAAATGGGAGGAGGACCTGGTTCGAATCCCCACACATTATCACTGTTCCTATTTTGTGTGTATTAATCACTTGTAATATATGTGAGAGGAATGGTGTAGGTTGTTTGTTAGGAGCGTAGTAGGAAATCACCGTGATTGCTGTATCCATTATATAACCCATGAGTATCAGGTATCTACCTTCTGGGTCTTTAATTTCTGATGATAAGGTGAATGGTGTGGATCGGTGAAATGCAATTAGAGTTCCCCTTTGCTTGGTACAGGCAGAAGCCGTGTAAATTTGTTGATAAAAAGGAGAAATATATTTTGGAGTAGAATCTTTGGTGAAGTGTGTTTCTTGGAGGCATACTATGTGAGCCTTCTTGTTATGGAAAGTACGGAAGGCTTTGGTCCTTTTTTGAGGAACATTTATTCCCTGAACATTCAGGGAAAGTATATTCAGTGGTGCCATGGCAACAGATCAAATAGTTTTGACTTACTTTTTGTTATGCAGAGCTGACTGCGCAGATCAACCTGTGTGGACTGAAGAGATGAATAGATAGAAAAGAAACCAGTGAATTCTGGAGTAAAGAGTAAACAAAAAACATATGAGATTAGATGATACATTGTATAAATTATTTTTTGCAAGTAATCACAATTTACCCGTGAAAGAGAATAAATATCTCTCTCAGGGGAATAAGTGCCTTCGTCACACTCCCACATAATATGGTTGGGAGAATGAGAAGGGCTAATGGGGGTACACGGATCTTCCGCTTACAGGAGAGAAGTGCTATGTCAAAAGACATCAAATTGATGTTTCATTAGTTGGAGTGCAGAATATAGTTTTTGTTGAAATTATTTATTCCAGGGTGGTTGTATATGGTTAGCCTTGCCCTAGGCTAAATAATTCAGTTAGAAAGGTACTGTTAATAACTTTGGTATTGATGAAGATAGTTTGAATTATTTTGGGATTTTAACCCTTTTAGAGTAAACAATTACATATTTTATTCATATGTAACTGTTTAGATATGTTAACTCATAAAATTGAGGTTGTATTGCTTCAGATTAGAATAAACAAAAACATAATTCTAGGAACTAGTTAGGTAATAATATATTTGTTTTAAGAAAAAGAAAAAAAAAAAAAAAAAAAAAAAAGCTTCCATTACTTCTGGATTATTGAATATATTTGTCCTAAAAAGTAATAAATCTATTGTTATTACCTGATAATATATAACTGAACAAGAATTTCCTTATTTCACTTATATATTCTAAGGCTATATGAATCAGAAGTAATAAGAAATATAACTGAAATGTAACATGATCCCACACAGTGTGTGACTATCAGAATGCAGTTACATTCAGTTATAAATACAGGTTTTTTATAGAGAACCATCTCTTAGTATAATAAATGAAGAGATATCAGGAATTAGGATGTCAGTCCATTGAATCTTCTTGGTCCATGGATGATGTGGCATAACGGCCTCTTTTGTGAGAATGATGATTCCCATTTTGTTCTGGAATTTTCTGGGTGCTGCCTGAAGGTGAAGATGATGCCATTCTTCTGCGTGTGGGAGTGTTGCTGCTTGTGGGTTCTGTCAGATTTAATTTTAAAAGGGTTTGTTGTAGTTCATCTGCTGATCTGCTTCTGTAAATTGTACCTTGGTAGTTAAATCTGACTGAAAAGGGGAAGCCCCATTGATACATAATGTTGTGGCGTTGCAGTTCCATTAGTTGGGGTTTCATGGATCGTCTTTTAGTAATAGTAAGTTGGGATAGGTCAGCAAAAATTTGATAATTGTGTCCTTTTTTTCTCTTGCAGCAATTAGTATTTGTTCTTTCGTTCTGTAATAATGAAATTTTGTGATTATATCACGTGGGGGTCCATCTTTCTTTTTGGCTGTGAGGGCTCTGTATACTCTGTCCAGTTCTAAACGTTCAATAGGGATATCTGGCTTTAGTTCTTGTAATAGAGCAGTAATAGTAGATTGCAGGTCTGTCACAGTTTCAGGTATTCCCCTTATGCGCAAGTTTGAACGTCTGGCTCTATTTTCGTAATCTTCGAGCTTAGTTTGAAGTATTAAATTCTCTTTTTTTAATTGTTCCAATTCTGTTATATTTTCTTGGGTTGTAATTTCAATTTCATCCATTTTTATTTCTAAGGCTGCGGTGCGGTTTCCCAGCTCTCTTATTTCTTTGGTTAGGCTGTTTGTTATTTGGTCTGAGGTTTGTTTTAAAGCCTTATGAAGCATCTTTTCAAATTGTAATAATATTACTGGGGATACTGAGGAGGCTTGTGGAGAAGTTTGTGAGAGGATTTGTTCTGTATCTGATTCAAATGGAGAGTCTTGCTGTGACATTTTCTGTCTGTGAGAGCGCCCTGATGCTGTATCTTGTGAGGTGACTGGAGCTGCTTCAGCTGCAGTGAGTGCCTGTGAGCTCTTTGTGAGGTGATTTTTATTTCTGCCATGGTTTCCTCCCAGTACCATATTTCCTGCCCAAACTTTCACAGTTTGTTCCCTGTGGCAAAAAGGTTCAAATGGATACCTTTTGAGCCTGCAGGCTCCGCTTTGTCCTTCTCTTCTCTCCTCAGCGGTGTGGAGCTCTAACAATGCATGTCTGCTCCGCTAGGCTCCGCCTCCTGCCCCCCCCTACATCCTATTTTAAACAGATACAATCCATGTTCACAGAATTCATATGGGCCAAAAAGAGACCCAGGCTCGCACATAAACTTCTAATTTTACCCAAACATCATGATGGTCTGGCGGTGCCAGATATTCGCGCATATCACCATGCAGTACATTTGGTGAGGCTAATAGATTGGTGCCGACATCAAAAAAACCAAGATCTGGACACAAATAGAGCAGGACCAGAGCAAGGTCCCCCTCAAAAGGACCCCTTGGTGCTACACGAACCTACCGACAGAAACAAAATGCCACCCACTGATTGGTAACACAACACGAGTCTGTGCCCGACTTATCTCTCAAACATCCATATCCTCCCCCAACTCACCTCTATACCCCATATTGGGGAACCCTGAGTTTACACCGGGTATACCAGGCCTCCCACTTTAATGCTGGAGGACGCTGGTACACAATCGCAGAACTTTCAGACTCTGAGGGCCCATTTTGCCTGGACTTCTTAAGGTCCCGTCAACTGGGACACTTCCTTCACTCCCTGAATCCTCCAGCAGCCAACGATACACCCCTCACAACATTAGAAGAACTATGCAACTTCACAAACCATAACGCATACGCTATCCTTAACCTACAATCTTCTAAACACGCCGCAGGCAGATTTCTGTCCCCCAGGATTAATTAAATGGGAACTGGAATTAAACTGCCACTTCAGTACGGCTAAACAGCAACGCATCCTTAGATTTACCCACAAGTCCTCCATCTGTGCCAAAACTCAGAAGACAAATTATAAGCTTCTATCGAGATGGTACAGAACCCCAGCATTACTCCACAAATTCTTCCCGGCGACGCCTGACCTTTGTTGGAGGTGTCGGGCAGACAGGGGTACTCTGGTGCACATTTTCTGGTCTTGCCCTATCCTGAACCACTTCTGGCGAACAGTGAGAGAGGTTACCCAGAAATTTACAGAACACATTATACCAGATGACCCTGCATTTTTTCTCCTGCACGCCTCTGACATTCCGGAGAAAGTATACAAAAAATCCGTAACTAGACACCTGATAGACGCAGCCAAAGCTTGCATTCCAATCCACTGGAAAGCCACATCTCCACCGACAATTGCCTCATGGCTTACAAAAGTAGAAGAAAAAAAAACACATGGAAGATCTCATCCTCACAGCGCAAAATCAGCAAGAAACATTCACTAAAACCTGGCAGGTATGGAACACCTATATATTTTCGGAAGAGGGTCAAACATTGAGAGATCTCACTGTAGCTATATGAAAGCACACTCTCCAACACAACGTGCTTCCTTCCGCTCTCTGTTAAAGCGGCCACAAAACATGATGTAAGTACCCTAAGAATACTCTCCCCGACACCCCAGGTCCGGGGGACTGAACCCCTCCCCCCTTCCTCTTCCCCTCTATTTCTGACCAATTACTCTTTTTCTTTTTGCTAATTTCCATCCTACTATTCTTTCTAGCTCTCTCTACCCACACAAGTGGAGTTTCCTTTCTCTACTTGAAAAAAAAAAAGAAAACGAAGGGACTGGGCGCATGGACCCTGACACCTAAAGCTATAACCAAAACTAGTACATCTACACTCTCACTTACGAGAAGGAACTTTCTGTTGGCATCGCATACCTATTAAAGAGACACAGAAGTGGCCAGGAATATCGTCCGACTGGACATGCTTATTGTACACGTTGGTTTGTTAATGTGATCATATGTTACCATTTGTATTACTGTGTACCATGTCGGGCCATGTCGGCCTTGTCTCTGTTATAAATAAATAATTAAAAAAAAAAAAAAAAAATGTATAACTTTATTGGTGACAATCGTCTCAAAATGACAGTGAAGTTACAATGTGAGCTCTGGTACGGGAAATAAAAATTCAATACAGTGGATGCAGACACAATAATACACAACATTCAATATAATTGATGCTGGTTGTGCATGAATCTTGACGCGTTTCGGCTCAAAAGGGGTCTTCATCAGAGGTTTGGTCTGCTGTGGAAAGAATTTATTTTTTCATTGTATTTTATAGCTAAAATATGTGCTTATGTTAACATAATTTTAATATATAGTTACCAATGGCAACGTATTGTGGAAGTTCTCCTGACCAGAGATCCTCTAAAAATGTTTTCGCCTTGTCCCACACAGCTCAATCTTCCGACACTCCAGGAGGGGGCTTGCATCGCAAGTATGTCTTACAAGGAGTCACCAGATAACCTACTCGCCACAATCCACAATCTCTGCCTGTCAACACTGGAAACAGCTGCAGAGGGACCCAAGCATCGGGCGACATCTTGCTCCCCCAAAAGCTACAAGACGCTCCTAAACATATGGCCCACTCGAGCTTCCACAAGAGGAGCAGCTTCACTTCACCAGCTCCTGAAGACTGATGTATCCTAACTGGGTGATATACTTACCCTTTTGACAACACACATACCGTGCCTTATGGGCTAAACCACCAAAAACAAACCCTATACTCTGTATTTGGGGAAGTTTTCCCTCAGTAAGAAACTCTAACCAGGTTTTGTAACAGTTGTTTTTTCTTGGGTTAACAAGGCTATGATGCCCCCCCACCTCCCATTGGGCCTATAGACCAGAGTACTTGGACCCCTGCTTGGTATACCCAGGGAAACAGATTCTTAGACATGGTTACCCGCTAACCTCTCACATAACCTAATCTATGACCTCCTGCAGTGCGCTTGGTTGTCCTCTCCTCTTGTACATCAGTTTAAGGCCCTGGTCTATGGACAAAGGTTGCCCTTCACCCGGCCTACAACCACCACTTATCTGCAGGACATCCATAGCTCAACTCTAGATCAAAGTGATCTTGCTCTACACCAGGGATATGAAATTAGCAGACCTCCATCTGTTGCAGAACTACAAGTCCCATGAGGCATAGCAAGACTCTGACAGCCACAAGCATGATACCCAGAGGCAGAAGCATGATGGTACTTGTAGTTTTGCAACAGCTGGAGGTCCGCTAATTGCATATTCCTGCTCTACACCATAGTTTGCTTTTTCCTTGTCAAAAAAGTTTATTGAACATACAATAATGTAAAGATACATGAAGTTCGTTTACAAGGATCTATAAAGTAAGCTCATTGTTATACAGTACATTAGAATTTGTATAAGTATTTAACTTGAAATTATCAGATAATAAAAATTAGGTACACAAAACCTAAAATAAAGGTGAAAAGTAATACATCAATTTCTTTTAGAGTTATTTAAGAAATCTATATCACCTATAGATATTAACTGTTGGTAATATGTGTACAGATCAGATGTATTCCAATAAAGAGCTTTGATCATGAGGTGGAGGAAAGGAAAGAAAAGGAAGAAAAGGGATAGAAAGATAAAGATATAGTCCACAAGGTCGACCCGCCCGTCATTTTATAGTCTATTGGGTTCTTCCTGAAGCATTGAAATGGATGTTTCTATAAGTTACTTAATCTGCTACCATGGCAAAAGGACCGAGTCATTGAAATTTGACAGAAATTGTTGTCTTATCCAAGGATGCCATAATTTTTCAAATTTTGGGATTTGGTTATGTTCGATAGCTGCCATCTTGGCATGAGACATTGTGTTATTCATTCTTTGAATTGTTTCTGCCAGAACCACTGTAGGGGATCTCCATGCCTTGGCCACTGTTTGCTTTGCTGCCGTTAATAGTTGGATCATAAGTTTGTATTGAGAAAATGTTAACCATTCCGGTTTCAAGTTATGCAAAGTTATGAATGGGTCAGGTTGTATTTTCCTTTTGAATATTTTAGAAGCAATCACAAAAACTTCCTTCCAGAAAATTTGGATTAATGGGCACGTCCACCATATATGTAAATGTGTGCCTATGTCTGGACACCCTCGAAAACAAAGAGCTGAGGTATTAGGGTAATCTATTTCAGAGTTTGGTAGATCATAGTTTTCTCTAAGCATTGGAAATGGAAGGAATGATGTAGATGTAACAAAATTGTGTAGTTTCAGAATACATGAAGTTGTCCAAGCTTTAAATGATTTTGGATAGATCCATGCCAGATAGAAGGCCGGATTTCTGATAAAAGATAGGAGGGGATTGTGTGGAGATTGTAATTGATATTTAATTTTCAGTTTATCCCAGAGAGATAAAAAGTGTTTAGTTATGGGATTATGTATTTTAGAACGGTCTTTGGGTTCAAGCCATAACAAGTTTGATATAGATAGAGGATCACATTCTGAAGCCTCTATAAATACCCATAATGGGATTTCCTGTTTTGCATGATACTTGGAAAGACTGGCCAAGTGAGCTGCTCTGTAATAGTTAGTAAAGTTAGGATATCCCAGGCCTCCTTTAGTTTTGGGAAGATGTAATGTGTGTATTGATATACGTGGTTTGGAAGAGCCCCATATAAATGAAGTTGTTCTTTTTTGCACTAGTCTCAAAAAATAGGAAGGAACTGGAATAGGAAGAACTCTGAATAGGTATAGTAGTTTAGGTAGAATAGTCATTTTAATTGCATTAATCTTTCCTATCCAGGATAGAGGAAGTTGCGACCATTGCTTTAATAAGTTTGTGATCTGCCTTAGTAAAGCAGGATAATTGGTTGAAAATAGATCTGAATGAGATGCTGTTAATTGAATTCCAAGGTATGGGATTGATTTCTCTGCCCAGGTAAACGGGAGTACAACCTTCGCCGGAATTAGTTCCAGGTTTGATAGTGAAATGTTGAGCACTTGGCATTTCTTAGGGTTTATCATAAGGCCAGAGAAGGCTGCAAATCCATCAAGGACAGGCATTAGATTGGGACCTGAGACCTGTGGTGATAAGAAAAGCAGTATATCATCTGCAAATATACATATTTTGTGTGTAATGCCTCCTACTTCAATGCCGGTTATAGTATGGTTTATTCTAATGTATTGGGCGATGGGTTCGAGTAAAAGGGCAAATAAGAGGGGAGATAATGGACAACCTTGCCGGGTACCTCTTTCGATATTAAAAGCATCAGATTTGTATCCAGCATATTTTATGTAGGCTTTGGGTTTATTATACAATGCTGTGATCCATTTTAGAAAGTGGGGGCCAAAACCCCATTTTTGTAAGGAATAGTGCATATATTGCCAGGATACTGTATCAAATGCCCTCTTAATATCGAGAGATAAAAAACATGAAGGGATTTTTCGTTTTTGAGCAATATGTGCTAATAGCACTGCCCTGCGTATATTATCGCCTGCCTATCTATTTGGCATAAAACCTACTTGATCTCTATGTATTAATTTTACTTATGATACTATTAAGGCGTTTTGCTAATATTTTTACTAATAATTTGATATCAAGATTTAATAGAGAAATAGGCCGGTAATTTACGCAGGATGTATCGTCAGAAAGGGGTTTTGGGATCATACATACAATTGCCATTAGTGTTTCCTGCCGAAAGGAATGTCCTTCTAAAAGTTTGTTGAAAGTTTCAGCTAGAATAGGGGAAAGAATCTCTGAAAATGTTTTGTAATATAGGGCCGAATATCCGTCTGGGCCAGGTCTTTTGTTAAGTTTTAGATCTTTAATGGCATTAGCAACTTCCTCTATAGTTATAGGTTCTTCTAGACTGTTTTTTTGGTTCTGGGACAACTCAGGTAAGGTAATTTTTGAGAAGAAAGATTCAGCTTCTGTAGGGTTAAATTCTTTATTTGACTTATATAAGTCTGCAAGATGTGAATGAAATTTGAGAACTATTTTAACTGGATTGCTAGTATAAACGTTTTTTGATAATTCCAAACGTATAGGTTTGAAAGATTTATTGGAGTTTAATGCCCGTGCCAAATATGTGCCTGGTTTGTTTGTATTCATGTAGAAATTGTGCCTAGAGCGTTTGAGGGATTTATCTACTGATTCTGTGAGGAATAGATCGTATTCCAATCTAGTTTTCCAAATGAGATTTTGTACTCTGAGATGGATTATCTTGGAATGATATGGAGGCTGCGTTAAAATTTAGTTCTAGCTTCTTTGCAAGAAGTTTGTGTTCTCTTTTAAATAATGCCATTTGTCTTTGTAGAGCACCACGCAAAACAGGTTTGTGAGCTTCCCATAATGTTATTGGGGAAATGTCTGGATTATTGTTGATTGATATGTATTCCTTTAAAGCTTGTTCAATAGTCATGCGATGTGATGGGTGTTTGAGCATTATGTCCGGTAGGTACCAAGTTGGGTCATGTGCTTTTGGTATTGTTGAGGCTATGGTTGTGTATACCGCGTTATGGTCTGACCAAGGAATCGGAATTATATCTGACGCAATAATCTCTGGTATCATTCCTATTGTTAGAAAAATATGATCTATTCTGGTAAAGGATTGATGAGGATGTGAAAAATAAGTGAATTTCTTTTTTATGGATTACTTCCTCTCCAAGAATCGACCAGATTGTATTTGGAAAGAAGTTGGGAAAAGGGTAATTTAGAGGTCCTTCTGGATGGGGTAAAAGGTGATTTATCGAGAAATGGGAGGAGGACCTGGTTTGAATAACCACACATAATCACCGTTCCCATTTTGTGCGTATTAATCACTTGTAATATGTGCGAGAGGAAAGGTATAGGTTGTTTATTAGGAGCGTAGTAGGAAATCACCGTGACTGCTGTATCCATTATATAACCCATGAGTATTAGGTATCGACCTTCTGGGTCTTTAATTTCTGATGATAATGTGAATGGTGTGGACCGGTGAAATGCAATTAGAGTTCCCCTTTGTTTGATACTGGCTGAAGCTGTGAAAAATTGTGGATAAAAAGGGGACATATATTTAGGTGTGGAATTATTGGTGAAATGTGTTTCTTGTAGGCACACAACGTGGGCCTTCTTGTTATGGAAAGTACGGAATGCTTTGGTCCTTTTCTGAGAACATTTATGCCCTGAACATTCAGGGATAGGATATTCAATGGTGCCATGGTAACAGATCAAATAGTTTTGACTTACTTTTTATTAAGCCATGCTGATTGCGCGGATAAACCTGTGTGGACTGAAGAAATGAAAAGGTAGGAAAGAATCCAGTGGAGTCTGGAGTGAAAAATAAACAGAAAACATATAAGATTAGTTAGTACATTGTATGCAGTATTATGTGTAAGTAATCGCAAGTTGCCCGTGAGAGAGAATAAATATCTCTATCAGGGGAAAAGGTGTCTTTGTCAGACTCCAACATATTATGGGTGGGAGAATGAGGAAGGCTAATGGGGGTACACGGATCTTCCGCTGACAGGAGAGAAGTGCTATAATAAAAGGCATCATATGGATGCCTCAATAATTAGAGTGCAGGATATTTAATATTTGTAGAATTAGTTGTTCTAAGGTAATTGTATATAGTTAATATCACCTTATGTTAAATAATTCAGTCAAAAAATACCATTCATAACTTTAGTATGGATAATGATTAATTTTATAATTTTCGGAAATTTAAACCTATTAGAATAAACTATTACATATTTCAATCATATGTATTTGCATAAATATGATAATTCATAAGTTTAAAATTGTATTGATACTGATTAGATCAACAGAAATCAAAAGTAGAGGAAGTATTTAGGTAATAATATACTTATATTGTGAAAAGAAAAAGCTGCTATTACTTCAGGATCAGTTTTTGCACATTTGCAACTAAAAATAATTTATCTGTTGTTATTGTCTAAATTGGACAACTGAATAAAGAGTTCCTTATTACATTTTTAGATTTTGAAGCTATTGAAACCAGTAATAATAAGAAATATAACTTGAATGTAACTTAATCTCACATAGTATGTGAATATCAAGATAAGGTTACATTCAGTTATATGTTCAAATCTCGTAGAGAACAGTCTCTAAGTGAGAATGTTGAAGAGATACTAGGATTTAAAGTTGTCAGTCCATGGAATCTTCTTGGTCCATGGAAGGGGTTACATAACGGCCTCTTTTGTGAGAATGATGAATTCCATTTTGTTCTGAGATTTTCTGAGTGTTGTTTGAAGATGAGGATGACGCCATTCTTCTGCGTGAAGAGGAATTGCTGCTTGTGGGTTCTGTCAGATTCAATTTTAAAAGGGTCTGTTGTAGTTCATCTGCAGATCTACTCCTGTAGGTTGTACCTTGGTAAGTAAATCTGACTGAAAAGGGGAATCCCCATTGATACATAATATTGTGACGTTGCAGTTCCATTAATTGGGGTTTCATGGAGCGTCGTTTGGTGATAGTAAGTTGGGATACATCAGCAAAAATTTGATATTTGTGACCTTGGCAGCTGCCAATATTTGTTCTTTTGTCCTATAGTAATGAAATTTTATAATTATATCACGAGGGGGTCCATCCGTTTTTTTGCCTGTAAGAGTTCTGTGAACTCTGTCTAGTTCTAAATGTTCAATTGGGATATCTGGCTGCAGTTCTTGTAATAGAGCCGTAATTGTGATAACAGTAACAATAATACAGTCTGTCACTGTTTCAAGGATTCCCCTTATGCGCAGGTTGGAACGTCTGGCTCTATTTTCATAATCTTCAAGCTTAGTTTGAAGTATTAAATTCTCTTCTTTTAGGTTTTCCATTTCTGTTATATCTTGAGTAGTATTTTCAATTTCTAAGGCTGCGGTGCGGTTTCCCAGCTCTCTTATTTCTTTTGTTAGACTGTTTGTTATTTGCTCTGAAGTTTGTTTTAAAGCCTTATGAAGCATTCTTTCAAATTGTAACAAATGGAGAGTGTTGCTGTGACATTTTCTGTCTGTGAGAGCGCACTGAAGCTGTATATGGTGAGGTGACTGGCGCTGCTTTATGCCCCGTACACACGGTCGGACTTTGTTCGGACATTCCGACAACAAAATCCTAGGATTTTTTCCGACGGATGTTGGCTCAAACTTGTTTTGCGTACACACGGTCGCACAAAGTTGTTGGAATTTCCGATCGCCAACAATGCGGTGACGTCAACCACGTACGACGAGACTAGAAAAGGCCAGTTCAGAACCAAGCGCGGCACCCTTTGGGCTCCTTTTGCTAATCTTGTGTTAGTAAAAGTTTGGTGAGAGACATCTTGTGCTTTTTCAGACTCGTGGCTTTCAGATCGTTTTCTGCGGTTCAGTTTGTGCTTGTGGGTTTGTATCTGCTCTTCAGTGCGTGCAAGCAAGTTTCGCGTGACTTTAATTAGTCATTGTGTTCTTGTTCGTTCGTTACTGTTTTTCAGGTCGCTCTTCACAGGCCTTGCTGTTCTTCAGTGCGTTCTGTTACTTCGTTCTGAGCAGCCGATCGTTTTCTAGCCATGTTTCGTATATGTACTCCTCGTAGAGTTCGGGCTTGGTGTTGGGGTCCTGACCTTGACACAAGTCCACTCCATGAACAGGGTGGGGAGGAGTTCATGGACCAAGAATTGGTTGCTTCAGCGTGACCAGTTCTCTCATATGCCTTTGCTCCGTGAGATCCGTGAGAATAATCCTGATGATTTCAGGAACTTTCTCAGGATGACGGACCCCGTATTTCACCATCTGCTGGCTTCGCTGACCCCCTATATCAGCAGGCAGGATACCTGCATGAGGCAAGCCACCACTCCGGAGCAGAGGCTCGTCGCTACCCTGCGGTACTTGGCGACAGGGAGAAGCCTGCAGGACCTCAAGTTCTCGACAGGCATCTCCCCCAGGCTCTGGGGATCATCATCATCATCCCAGAGACCTGTTCTGCCATCATCCAGGTCCTGCAGAAGGAGTATATGAAGGTAAGATTTTTATCCTTTAATATCACATTTTATTGTATTTAATGTTTGCTAAGATATTGTATTTCTTTCCTCATTCCCTAATTACCATGATTGGAATATGCTGTGAATGTCCCCTTTGTTCTCATGCATGCTTGATTTTTATGTAATTATTTTTTTAGTCCTTCATACATATCTGCCTTCACTCCCCAACATGCTCTCCTGCCCCTATATTCACCTCATGTAGTCACTTAACAATGTATTTTATCCGCTCCATAGTAGTGCTTTACCCCAAACACCCCCTAAAATGTTTAGAAATGTGATTTGTGCTTTAAATTCAGGCAGAGTGCCAGAGGCTTTTTTTTGTAGTGTCCCCAAAACATTTTTCTAAACCCTCCCTCCCCCCAACTGCTAAGTCAGCTGATCCCAATTCTCTATCTATCCTCAATCATCTATCTGCTGACTTTGCCAAACCCATACACACTATACCCATCTCTTTACTGGTCAGATTAATGGATGAATTCCCCAAAGCATGTAGTGCAAGGGCCTGCCTGTATACTTTCCAATGGTACTGTTTAAAGTTTTTGTATTCTATTATTATCTTGATAGGCAATATCAGAATGTCCAAATGTCCTCAAATGTGTACAGTGTGTATTTATATCTTTGTATTATGACACTTCTTACCTGTCCAGTGGGCTGCCAATAGTGTAACTAAGGAGGGGCTGTTCCAAGTAATACCCTGTATTTAGGCATTCATCTCTCAATGAAGTGAAGAGGGTTACCTGTCCAAGATTCCACCCCCCCCTATAATGTTAGAAATGGCCCATGAGAGGGGGGGGGGGGGATATGATAGGTGTACCTTATACTTTGGTGTTAATTTCCCCTTAATAAATGCTATCTGGAGGTTGGCCAAGAATGTTTGTGCCTAATCTGCTTGCCATGTTTATGTGCAAAATTAGTAATTTATTTTTGTTTTCCTCAACAGTTTCCTTCCAAGCCACAGGAATGGCAGACTGTGGCCTCCCACTTTGCCCAGCGGTGGGACTTTCCTAACCGCGGAGGGGCAATTGATGGGAAACATGTCCACATTGTCCCACCACCAAACTCGGGGTCGTACTATTTCAACTATAAGGGGTTCAATAGTATTGTGATGTTGGCGGTGGTGTCGGCTAATTACGACTTCTTGTATGTGGACGTGGGGAAGAATGGCCAGATGTCCGATGGTGGAGTCATCGCCCAGACGGAGTTCTACAGGCATCTCCAGAATGGCAGCTTAGACTTGCCACCTCCAGAGGACAATGTGGAAGGACTCCCATTCGTCTTCGTTGCGGATGAAGCATTTGCGCTGGGGGACCATCTTATGCAGCCCGATGAGGACCCTCACCCCGGAACAGAGGGTTTTTAATTACCGGCTGGCCAGAGCCAGAAGAGTGGTGGAGAACACATTTGGAATCATGGCCAGCCGGTTCCGCCTATTTCTGACACCCATCCATATGGCGGAGTATAAACTTAATCATCTAATCCTGGCGTGCTGTGTTCTCCATAACTTTTTACGCAAACATTCTGCCAACTATGCTGGCTCAGTTGGGCCTGAGGCCGGAATTCTACATGATACAACCCTGACGGCGCTTGAAAGTGGCCGTCCTGGCTTGCCCTCCCTGAGTGCCCGTGATGTTCGGTTAAGATACCTTGAGTTCTTTGCGGGTAGGGGGGCCATCAATATGCCAGACAATTTGTGAAGCATTTATCAAATAAAAAAAAAAATCTTTGGTGACATTTACTGCTTGTGTTTGTTTTAGCTGACCCTGACAGCAATGTGGGGAGTCCTGAAAATGGCGTGATTGTGTAACCTTATACAAAGCACTGTTGGGTGTTATTTACTAAAGGCGTATACACTTTTTATACTACAAGTGCACTTGAAACTGCACTTGTAGTGCAAAGAGGATTTGCCCTTAGGAAATAACCACCATTTTCTCAGAAAACAGCAATTACATCACCACAAAAGTGTTGTAGCGTTGAGACAATAATCCACACATTCTTGATTAACAAACTTTTTAATACCTGCACAATCACATGTGCATTTAGAAAAGGTTTTTAAAACAAACCAACATGTTTGTTGTATAACAATTTTTGGGGTGGCATTATCAAAAATAGAAATGTCCATTTACGATAAAACAGGCCTGTGTAAAACCAACAAGAAAGACAAAAATCTTGAACTTACAAAGTTCACATATGGTAAAACTTGAAGGCAATATCAGACATGAGTATTTAGGAACTGTGTTTGATATTGCGTTCAGATGGGGTGAAGTCACCCCTTGAAAAGCCAAATTTGGAAGATGTACACCAATTTACGAATGTCAACATGTGCTAGCTGCCATCACGGGGGATCAAGGGACATGTTTTGTGGGAGCAACCCCTTCCTCACCGCTACTTTATTATTGAGGAAGGGGTTGAACCCCCAAAACGCGTCCATTGATCTCCCGTGATGGCAGATAGCACATGTTGGCACACTGTGTGCATCCTCCAAATTTGGCTTTTCGAAACATCGCACAAAAATTTTGAAGATTGTAGCACACAAAAAAAGAAAGTGATTTTGTGGGGTTTTAAATTCGCCCCAAAACATCAATGATGTTATTATTTTTTTGAATAACATCATTGATTTTTTTCTTGAGGTTTTCCAATTCTAAATTACACCACATGATCTCCCCGATCAGGATCTGGGCACTTTCTGATGTGAAAGGATCTCGATCCATAACATCACGATCACCTAAAAAGAGAGAAACCAAACAAAAACAGGTATCAAAAATCTGCCACCATCCATCTCTTACCTGAGTCTGTGGTCGCAGACACTCACCTGTTGTGGTGCCAATTTCCACCACATCTTCTTCCTCCTCCTGCTCAGCTTGTGTTTGGGGTATTTCCCCTTCTTCCAGAGGTGGGGGGTCTCTGGTCTCCTCGGATGAGGGGTGTCCTCCGAGTCTTTTCTCCCCTATGTAAAACAAAAATGGTATAATTAGCACACAGATATTTGATGGCAGAACTATAAATAGGAAACATTGCTTGAAAGTGGGGTACAATTGTCAATTTTAGCAGAGTTCCAAGATGTAGCTTTTTTAGTGTCCTTTGTCAACCTGCAATACTTTACCTGTTTTGTACAAGCTTCACAGATGGAGACCCCCCTATAGTATACACTGGAGCACCTGTGTGCCCCCCCTAATAAAAATGGTGTTCTTGTATCCCACACTAGTGCTCCAGTGTCCAGATGTGAAAACAGCTGCTCGGTGTCCACTCCTTACACAGAATCTAGTTTGCATTTCATTCTAGTAACAAAGCCATCTACACAACCAAATATTTTTCATCAAAATAGGCCCTAAATGTAGGAAAATGCATATGGCCTAAACAATGGTGTTTTAGAGGCCGAAATAAAAATGTTTGATACGAACGAATAATGGGCCCATGAACATTAAAATTGCCATTTTAAACTGTACAACAATTAAGAAAAGCATATGGAGCAGCACGAACGTAATAAAGACAAAAAGAATAGGAACACAGCACAACTACTTACTTTTTTGCAGCACTCTCCGGATCTTTCTGTACTGCTCGGGCTCTCTTAATTTCAGGTCCGACCACCGCTTCCTGAGCTGATCTTTCGATCGTCGTACCCCGAAATTCCAGTGCAGACTTTTGACCACTTTCGCAATGATCTTGGCCTTTCTGATATTGGGATTGGGGTAAGGTCCATACTTCCCATCATAGTCGGCCTTCTTCAGGATGTCCGCCATCTCCAACATCTCCCCAAAGGACATATTTGTGGACTTAAATCTTCTCCTTCTGGATCGGGACGTGTCCGGATCCAGGCTTTCCTCCTCCTCCTCGTTCCTATAATTAGCCTGCACCTGCTGTGTATCCGCCATGTGCTCTTCCCCCACTGCGCAGAACGAAAAGGGGCGGGGAATAGACTAGAAAAAACGTCAGGGGCGGGCGGAGTTACACGCATGCGCAGTGTGTATAAAGCGTACCACACGTGCGTATTACGTACGATCTGTGAGCGGAGGAAGGAGCATTGGAGGCGCCGATCGTAAGAACGAAGGTAAGAGACATACTTGTGCCTATACTGCTTCTACATTGAGGCCTATATTGTAACAAGATTAGGAGAGTTTGGCCTGACATTAGAGTTTGTCTTGTGTTGTGTCTTGCAGTGAAAATGGATATCTTTCAAGATAATGACTTCATCATGGCAATATTCATTGACATGTTCAGGGAGCTGCCTTGTCTGTGGGAGATCAACCACCCACATTACAGGAACCAAACAAAGAGGAAGGCAGCGCTGGATCAATTGTTGGAAATTGTGAAGCAGGTGATCCCCACGGCAGACATCACATATTTGAAGATCCTAATTGGTGGCCTGAGGAACACATATGTAAGGGAGCGCCAGAAAGTCCAGGATTCACAGAGATCCGGAGCAGCAGATGACATCTATGTCCCCAGGATGTGGTACTATGACAGGCTGCAATTTCTGGCAGGCCAGACTGAACCCAGGTCATCACTCCAGTCTTCCTTCCACGCTTCCTTCCCCTCCAGCTTAGGCTTCTGACGCCCAACCTGGGCCTTCCAGGCAACAACATGTGGAGGAGCCCAGATTAAGCCAGGTATAGCATTCCTCTAAATATTGCTGGTTGTCCAATCAATGATGTTAACTAGATGTTAGTTTGGAATACTAATTTATGATTGTGATTGATGATGCAAAAACTAAAACCATGTCCCTTTTTCATACACAGGGAAGTCTCAGCCAGGAGGTGGCCGGGCCGAGCAGGCTTCCTGATCTGCAGGTCCCTCCCCTATACCTGGAAAGAGAAAGTGGCAGGAGGAGGAGTGCCCTAGAGGAGGCTGCCATAGGCCTCTTTTGGAGGGCTACAGAGGCCCTGGGAGCACCACACACCGTGGAGGATGACTTCGCTGCCATCTTTGCCTGTAAAATGCAGAGGATGGAGGAGGGACAACAACTCATGTGTGAGTCCTTAATATTGGAGGCTCTTAATAAGGGGATGAGGGCCCAAATTACATCTGATACACACCTTTGTGAACTCACACATGGTCCTCCTCCTCCTCCTGCAGGTCCTCCTCCTCCTAGTCCTCCTCCTCCTCCAGGTCCTACTCCTCCTCCTGCCACATCTCCAACAGCAGAGCCACAGCCAGGAAGGAAGCGTGGAAGGAAGACCAGGAAGTGATGGCCCTGGGTTCAGTCTGGTTGGCCAAAAGATGCAGCCTCTTGTGGTACCACAGCCTGGGGACACAGATGTCATCTGCTGCTATCCGGATCTCTGGGACTTCTGGACCAGACTGCCCTCCCTTACATATGGACTCCTCAGGCCACCAATTTTGACGTTCAAGAATTGATGTCTGCCCTGGGGGTCCCAGGCTTCGCTAATTTCTTCTGTTTATCCAGCGTTGCCTCCCTCTTTGTTTGGTTCTGAGCCCTTAATAAAGGATTTTTGGTTTGAATTATACTTGCCTATGCGTGTTTTTCTTCAAAAAGGACAGTTTGTTTGTGAGGATTCTGGTACATTTCAAAAATACAATGTGAAATTAACAAGGGACACCAACAACAAACAATCTCCTTGAGATTAAATAATAACAGATATCAATGGTGTTGTGGTAACTTGACACACAAAACACACACAAAAATATTATGGAGTAAAACTAAAAATAACATTAAACAAAGATCAGCCTTTGAAAAAATACAAACATAAAATCTAAAAGAAAAATGGCTTTAAATAAAAAAAAAAATATAAAAAAATTTATGTCAGATGTGACAAATAACAATATATTCAGGGAATCCCAAGAAAAAAAAAAAAGGATTTAGGATTGTGATTGATGAAGCAACAACTAAAACCATGTCCCTTTTTCATACACAGGGAAGTCTCAGCCAGGAGGTGGCTGGGCCGAGCCGGCTGGCTGACCTGCAGGTCCCTCCACCCCCCCTGAAAAGAGAAAGTGGTAGTAGGAGGAGTGCCTTAGAGGAGGCTACCGGAGGACTCTTTTGAGGGCTACAGAGGTCCTGGGAGCACGACAGACCATGGAGGAGGACATTGCTGCCGAGAAGGGCCAACAAGTCATGTGTGAGGCGCTCATATTGGAGGCTCTAAACAAAGGTATGAGGGGCCAAATGACAGCTCAGACACACCTTTGCCATGGTCCTCCTCCTCCTCCTGCAGGTCCTCCTCCTCGTCCTCCCTCTCCTCCAGGTCCTCCCAGTCCTCCTCCAGGTCCTACTCCTCCTCCTGCCACATCTCCAACTGCACAGCCACAGCCGGGAATGAAGCGTGAAAGGAAGACCAGAAAGTGAGGACCCTGGATCCAGTCTGGTCGGCCAAAAAATGCAGCCTCTTGTGGTACCACAGCCTGGGGACACACATGTCATCTGCTGCTTTCCAGATCTCTGTGAATTCTGGACCAGACTGCCCTCCCTTACATATGGACTCCTCAGGCCACCAATTTTGATGTTCAAGAATTGATGTCTGCCGTGGGGGTCCCAGGCTTCGCTAATTTCTCATGTTGAGCCAGTGTTGCCTTCCTCTTTGTTTGGTTCTAATCCCTTAATAAAGGATTTTTGTTTTGAATTATACTCTCCTATGTGTTTTACTTCAAAAATGACAGTTTGTTTGTGAGGATTCAGGTACATTTCAAATATACAAGGTGAAATGAACAAGGGACACCAACACCAAACAATCTCCTGGAGATTAAATAATAAAAGATATCAATGGTGTTGGGGTAACTTGACACACAAAACACACCCAAAAATATTCTGGAGTAAAAATAAAAATAACATTGAACAAAGATCAGCCTTTGAAAAAATCCAAACATTAAATTAAAAAAAAGGCTTAAAATCCCCAAAAAAATTAAATAAAAAAAAAAAATTCTGTCAGATGTGACAACTAATAACAATATATTCAGGGAATCCCAATAAAAAAACAAAAATAAAACTTTGTGAGAAGTGTGTGTGAATATGAGCAGCAAAACTACTTAATTCTTGTCACATTATAAAGAAGAAGAGAGTGCGCTGTATTAAACAATTTTTAACATTTCAGCGTGACGAAAGTGCTGTATCCATTGCGAACGCTAATTTTACCAGACCGAGCTGTTCCGTGTTGGAATTTCTTCTGAGCATGCGTGGCATTTTGTGCGTCGGAACAGGCCACACACGGTCGGGATTGACACGATCGGATTTTGTTGTCGGAAAATTTTATAGCCTGTTCTCAAACTTTGTGTGTCGGAAAATCCGATGGAAAATGTCTGATGGAGCCCGCACGCGGTCGGAATGTCCCACAACACGCTCCGATCGGACATTTTCCATTGGAAAATCCGACCGTGTGTACGGGGCATTAGTCACAGTGTGTGCCTGTGAGTTCTTTGTGAGGCAATTTTTAGTTTTGCCACAGCTTCCCCCCAGTACCATTTTTTCTGCCCAAACTTTCAGTTTGTTCCCAGGGGCAAAGAGGTTCAACTGGGTACCTTTTGAGCCTGCAGTCTCCGCTTTATCTGTTTCTTGCAATGCATGTCCACCTCGCTAGACTCCGCGCATGTGCCCCCAATAGTTTGCTTTTTAACTGTTTCCTTGTATCCCCCTTACACTTGTGACTCATTAGTTACATAGTTTACCACTTATATAACCTATGTAATCACTGTCGTAGTCCCGGAGACAGCCCACTGCACCTCCATTTATTCCTCGAGTGCCCACATTACTGTCTGGACACTCTTTGGACCAACTGTACCCACCGGCTGGTGACCTCTCACCACCCCTTGGATACTCGCTCCACTTAGGAGCCACCCCCTCCCTACTTGAACGAGAGCTTCTCTTACCCATCAACATCATCAGTGTCTACATACGTTGCCCATCTCTCCCATCTAATTCCCTTCCCAACCCCAGCGTTTCCTTTTCTCCCAACCCTCCCTATCCCCCCCTCTCTAGAGGGGTAGCCCTAAAGATTAACAACAAGTAGCCATATCTCTTGACCCCATCCACTCTCTGTGATGACGTCTCTAAACATAAGGACGCTTAATGTACAGGGCCTCATCTCCCCCCCTGAAACGCACTAAAGCTTTCCGTTCCTTCTCCACACTCTCGGCACACGTGGTCTGCTTACAGGAGACGCACTTCTCACAATCACAATCCGCTCCAAATTTTTTTGGGCACCTATACCCCCAGGTCTACTGACATGGACATTCACTGTATTGTTCATTTAAGCACAAGAGACTCAATTTTGTTAGGACTGTTGAAATGTGTTCTGTAACCTTCACCTAACACACAGACACATCTTCTGGTAGAAGCTCTGTCTCTATCCCCCATCCACTCTCAAGGTTTTACTTTTGCAATTGTTTTATTCGCTAGCTTTTAATATATTTCTATTTGTTAGCTTTTAATAACATCTCACACCACCCCTTTCTTATCTATGTATAAAATAACATATAATAATACATTTTGGCACTGAACGGACATTTTAAACATAGTGATTGCGTCCTGTGAATCTGTTCTTGCAGCAGCAGTATTAACTTCTGTTTTTAGAGTCCCGATCAGAAATAATTCCAGAACAGTTGGCAAGTCATATCAGGAGTTTGGCAGAGTCTCCAGAAGGAACCGTGCTTTGATCGGGATCTTTGGGAATGCAGACCTCTAAATGCTGGCCAGGTAAGCGGTCCTTAAGCTTGCTATATTTCTGTCTTTCCTATATATCCTATCTGTCGGTTCTCAAGGAAACCAGACCACTCTCTGACCTTTCTGGTTGGGTAACGTGTGTGTGTGTGACTGTGTTTGTGTCCCCTTCAGGGGTTGGGCTGTGTGTGGCTAGGGAGAATCCTCTGCAGTTCCCTTTGTTGACTCCTTGTGGGCGACCTGGGTCAGAGGCGCTTGGTAGGGTCAGATAAAACCCACAAAAAGAAGAGACGAGGAGGGTCTCTTAATGAGTGTTTTGTCTATTTTCATAAACCCCTTCTATCAACATAGATAAGTGGAGACTATTCTTGTAAATCAGCAGATTTGCTGTACTATTTGTTTTAGAGGCAAGAGGGCATAGACACAAGTAAAGAAGACTGGCGTCACGGTTATGCAGTAATCTTTGTCTGTCAGCTTACCTCCTCCATGTGTTCACCTTTAGAGCCAAGCCGCTCTCACCTGACTGCTTATATAATCTTCCCTCAGCATTGCTCCACGTCAGCCTCTAATTAGGAACACTATTTTAACCTGTGCCAACCTTGCTGATCAACCTGTGTGTATTCATTGTGTGTTTGGCTTCCTGTTTCCTGCTTGCCGTGTGCTCGTTTGTCTCTGTTACCGACCTTGGCGTGTTCCCGACTATTCCTGTCTGCTCGTGACCCTGACCTTTTGGTGAGTCCCCGACTACCCCTGTTTGCCTGTGACCCTGAACCTTTGGCGTGTACTCCGTTGTTCCTGTCTGCTAGTTGCCCTGACCTCTGCCTTATTCCTTTACTATCCTTGTTGTTCCAGCTTGCTGCTTCCTTCTCCTGTAGTCTACCGTGAGCTTTGAGACCCTCGGGGCGCGACCTGGAGCCAGACTGCAGCGCAGTCCATCCTCACCACTAGAGGCTCTGGTGAACACCTGCTGGCTCTTAGACTCAGTGCCCTGGGGAATCTATGTTCTAGCTCCCACTGGGATCTGTGTTAGTGATCCAGTAGACCTGCTTCCTGAACCTCCCTGGGTGCTATCTGCAGCAGTCAGTCCTAGGGTACACTATCTCTGCGGTGCATTTCCGACTCCTACGGAGTGCATCTGTCACCTGGTCTCAGGTGACCTGACAGTTTGATCAGCCATGGACCCGGCTGATGTGTCGCTACCCGCAGATGATCCGTTGCAGGGCTTAGTTCGCAGACTTGAGACCCAGGAATCGCATCAGACCCAGGTGATGCGATTCCTTCAGGATTTGGCATCCCGTTTTGAACAGGTTCAGGCCTCATTAGGACCCCCGGTTCAACAACCTCGACCGCTATCTGCTGCTGCACCTATCACACCAGTCACAGCCACACATTCATTACAACTGCCAGCTCCGCCTCGTTTCTCTGGGGACTCCAAGGCTTGCAGGGGGGTTCCTTAGCCAGTGCACAATTCATTTTGAACTTCAGCCCCAAAACTTCCTGTCCGATCGGGCAAAAGTAGCCTATATTATATCCCTCCTGTCCGGCGAGGCTCTAGCTTGGGCTGCCCCTCTGTGGGAACTGAATGATCCAGCCTGATTTCTAGACTGTCTGATTTCTTAAAACTTTTTCGGAATAGCTTTGAGGAACCGAGTCGTGTCTCCTCAGTGGCTAGCGCTCTTTTACGTCTCCGTCAAGAGTCCGCTTCTGTGGGACAGTATGCTCTTCAGTTCCGTATCCTCACAGCTGAATTGAGCTGGAATAATGAGGCCCTAGTTACAACCTTTTTACATGGCCTCTCTGATAGAGTGAAGGATGAATTAGCAGGAAGATCCCTTCCTGCTGATATGGACGTTGTCATCACCTTGTGTAACCAGATCGATATTCGCTTTCAGGAGAGGGCCCTGGAAAAAAAGACCCCAGCACCCCCCATTCTTTAGGCAGCCTGAGCTCCCAGTCCCTTCTCTTCGATCCGAGGAGCCCCCCCTGCCTGCTGAGGAACCTATGCAACTGGGCTGGACCAAGCTATCCCCCGAAGAACGAGCTAGGCGCAGAACTCTGGGCCTGTGCCTCTATTGTGGGGCCAAAGATCATTTTCGTGACACTTGTTCTCTTCGTCCAGAAAAACGCTCGGGGCTAATACATCTGGAAGGTGGAGTATTAGACCCTGAAATATCACCTTCGCGTCTTCTCCTTTCTGTGTTCCTTAATGTCGGCGCTGCCTCTCGTTCGGTCTCGGCACATCTGGATTTCGGCGCCGCTGGCAATCTCATGGATTGGGAAACTGCATCTTCCATGAGACTTACCCTTTTGCCCCTTTCAACGCCATTGGTGGTCTTGGCGATTGATAGCACTGTTCTCCCAGGGGGCCCTATCCGCTTCCAGACCCTCCCTGTTAAGATGTCGGTAGGGACACTCCACCGGGAGTGGATATCCTTCCTTGTCTTAAAAAGGATAAAAATTTTCCACGCTCACAGACCAAGGCTCGCAGCCTCCCCTTACTCACCCCCACAGGGATGAGGTAGAATTACAAGGTATATATGGATAGGGGCAAGTGGCGCTACCTGTGTTGGATACGTACCAGTTATGTGTTAGCTATATAGCTATATATTAACTATGTGCTCTCCTAGAGTGAGTTAAAAATGTGCTATTGCAGAACCATATATAAGTTGCATATGTGCCCAATGGGATAGATAACCCGTACCAGAGGATGCAACCAAATTATACAGGTGTACCAACAAAGTATATATATATATATATATATATATATATATATATATATATACACAGTTGTAACAAAAAAATTCCTCAATAGTGAATAGTGGTGACATTAATTATATAAAATATGTGTATCAGCACACACCCCTCCTAATGTGTAAGGGGTTGACCATATGTTACCAATATGCTGGGGGTCCAAACACAACCCCCTTTCTTACCATAAGTGCAATCAAAGTTAATAAGGACCAAGTGTAACGTGTGCCAAAAATATATATAAATATATAACACATAAAAAATAAAATAACCAAATGTGTCAAAAATATACCAATTGTGACATAAATATAAAATGTAAAAAAATGTAGATAATAAAGATCAATATTGTGAAAGTCCTAGCTTGAAGACAGTTCATTCAAAAGTTCCTGCATGAGGTGACTGTGGTGATAACAGCAGTTGATGATATCCAGTGACTTAAGTGCTCCCCCTCAAGGGTCCCCACTCACCAGCTCCCTGCACCCCTGCAGGGGTAAAAGGCATCTAGTATCCTCGATGTTTTCTTGGAATCCAATGGGGTTGTCCCTAGGGGGCTTCCGCTCCAAGTGTAGCTATCCTTCAGGGTTAGGTTTAATCTTCATATAAGAGAAAACAGGGCTCCCATAGTGTGATAACGTAGTGTATTTATTTAAAAATTACTAGGTCCAATGACCAATGATAAAAATAAATATAAAAAGGTTTAAAAGCAATTAACACTCCCGCAAAGGAAGTGAAGATATCACACTGCGTAAGGGAGATCAAGCCCGGAGAGGAGCTCGTGGATGTAAGCTAACAGCTGAGCGGCGTGCGCCCCAGCTGCGTTCCACACTCTCTCCGACTTCCGCGTATGACGTAGGTACGTAGCTCCGCCTTACGCGTTTCGTCATCGACGGTTTCAAAGGCTGTTAGCATACATCCACGAGCTCCTCTCCGGGCTTGATCTCCCTTACGCAGTGTGATATCTTCACTTCCTTTGCGGGAGTGTTAATTGCTTTTAAACCTTTTTATATTTATTTTTATCATTGGTCATTGGACCTAGTAATTTTTTAATAAATACACTACGTTATCACACTATGGGAGCCCTGTTTTCTCTTATATGAAGATTAAACCTAACCCTGAAGGATAGCTACACTTGGAGCGGAAGCCCCCTAGGGACAACCCCATTGGATTCCAAGAAAACATCGAGGATACTAGATGCCTTTTACCCCTGCAGGGGTGCAGGGAGCTGGTGAGTGGGGACCCTTGAGGGGGAGCACTTAAGTCACTGGATATCATCAACTGCTGTTATCACCACAGTCACCTCATGCAGGAACTTTTGAATGAACTGTCTTCAAGCTAGGACTTTCACAATATTGATCTTTATTATCTACATTTTTTTACATTTTATATTTATGTCACAATTGGTATATTTTTGACACATTTGGTTATTTTATTTTTTATGTGTTATATATTTATATATATTTTTGGCACACGTTACACTTGGTCCTTATTAACATTGATTGCACTTATGGTAAGAAAGGGGGTTGTGTTTGGACCCCCAGCATATGGATATCCTTCCTTGTCTTACCTAAGGCTTCATCTCCTATCATATTAGGTCTTCCTTGGTTACGGTTCCATTCTCCACACGTTGACTGCACTGCTGGACAGATCCTGGCTTGGGGTTCCTCCTGTTCCTCTTCCTGCGTACTCAGGGTTACCCCAAAAGAGAAACTTCCTGTTGCCACCATCCCAGTATCTTCTGCTCTTCCCGCTGTATATAGCGATTTCTGGGATGTGTCCTGCAATAGTCGGACTGATGCACTCTCTAGATCATGTGGCACGCTTTTTTTTGTATTGTTGACATATTGGTCAGGCAACGCACTGACACCTTTGCTGCCATTGTGCAATGTGCTAGGTGTTCAGTGTGCTCCTGCGCCTTTAGGGAGGGTTGGGCTCCCTCCAGTCATCAGCCCTTCATCTATCCATTAGAATACATGTGCTCCCACTGTGGAGACTCTTCAAAGTTAGAGTTAGGGTCTGCAGGATACAGGGTGCCTTGCAGTGGCCTGCAGCTTATGCATGTATTTGCAAATGTGTGCAACTAAACCCGTTTTTAACGCATACTTTTAGGCAGGTTCATTTGGTTGGTCGCAGGCTGGTTGGCAAGTTGAGCTTGGAAATTCTTTGGTTTTATTTTATTTTTTTATTTTGCCCTTCCAGTACTCCTTGCTGTGAAGACCAGTTATAGGTGGGGGCAGTGACCTTTTTTTGCACTCTGGCTGAGGAGCCCACCTATGAACCTGAGCTGATCATTCACTCTAATTTGCATAACAATTTACCTTTGCCTGTCCCTAAACTCCCTTGGACACACAGCCAGGCTAACTTGGCTGCAAGTTCCACAGTCGCTATTGCCCTGTGATGCGATTGAGATAGTCGCTACACTTGGCGATACTATTCAGTCAGCCTCTGCACCAGTTATGCCAGTCCAGCCCATGCCCAGTGAGCTTTCTGCTTTTTCTTATTCAGGACATTCTGTAACCTGGTCTCACCCTACTACTACAATGTCCATTCAAACCTGTCTAAGAGGCTCAATCCATCCTTTGGATAGACTGCCCCATTCGGCCAGGTGGGGTTTTCAACTCTTTTTTCAGGACTCTCTGCGTTCTGCTTGTGTTTCAGCTATCCAGCTTGAATCCTGTAACACATCACCTTCTAACCAACCTGCTTGCACATGGGAGACAGAAGCTAAAGTAGAAAATCAAACTGGCTTGACGGAGATGTTTAAAAAAAGTACTGCCCAAATTTACTACGTTTGTCCAGAAGACTCTGTAGAGGAGGACCCCCCACCTTATGTGGCTGCCAGTTTGGCTTTAAGGGGTCCACCCACAAAAGCACAAGAATTAGATTATATGCAACACACAAAAGATGAGCTGGGCAATATAGTAGAGAGCAGAGGTTTAACAGCCCCATATCAACCTACAAAGAGGGATTTGGCTCGTATCCTAGAAACAGATGATTGGCATAAATCAAAAGGCACATATGCAAAACTAGATCTCTCTGAATTTAAGTCTGAACTTCCGGAGCAAACCATAATTTCCAAATTGTGGCAGCAAGATGAAGAGAGAAGGAAGGGAGATGCCACCCCTTCTGCCCCTGTCACTGTTTCAGTTTATCCTGTCAGAACCCAATTCTTTTTTGAAGATAATGCTGTTGACAGTAAGTCTCAAATGAAATGGCATGTACCTTTTAGTTCCCAAGAAATGAGAGCCATACTAGAGGGATTGGGAGATCCTAGAAAGAATCCAATTGGTTTTGCAAACAAACTTAGTGCTGTACAGGAAGCATATGAGGCTTCTGCTGCTGACATTCATCAGCTTCTTATTAAAGCAGTGGGAAGCAACATGTCTGGCTATATACTTAAAGAATGTGGTGTAGACATAAAATATCTAGATAAGATGGTTAGTAGACTGGAGGTTTGTGAGAAATTGAAGGAAAAATTGCCAGACATGCTGAATTTATGAATGCTAAGCAAGGGAAAGAGGAAGCTGCAGGGGCTTATTGGAGGCAGTTAAGCGAAATGGCTGAGGAAGCAGGCCTTAAAATAGAGGAAGAGAAGGTGGGAGAAACTGCAAGTCCATCTACACAACTGGTGAAACAAAGGTTTCTTGATGGTTTAATACCCCAGTTAATAGAATAGTTGTTCACAGCAAGGCATGAGGCCAGCAATACGTCTATTCGAGACCTCCTGCTTATCCTGTTATCCATAGAAAACAGGATTAACCAGAAAGACAGCAAACCCAAGGTTATGTACATGGGGAAACAGAGAGGAAGAGGCTAAGGCAATTTCAGAAATCATGGCAATCGGGGAACAATTACCGTATTTATCGGCGTATAACACGCACTGGCGTATAACACGCACTGGCGTATAACACGCACCTTAATTTTAAGAGGGAAATTTCAGGAAAAAAACAATTTTTAAATAAAAGAACTTTGAAGCAAAATAAGGGTAGCTCAGAACTTTTTATTTATATTTATACAACTACTTTTAGTGTGAGTGCCGGTTCACACTTGTGTGATGTGGGAACCCTGTAAATCCATTGCTGGTTCCCGCATTGCACCCGACTCGCACAGCAGTTCACACTGCCATATGCGATCTGCGGGGAGTGTCAATACATTGTTAATGACACCCCCATTTCAGCTTGCATATCGCACTGCGAACTGACAGTTCAGACATGCATTGGATCCACAAAAAGGGTCCTGTGCGAGTTTGGCCCGAATGCAATGCGATATCAGCCATACAATCTGTTTGGCTGACATTGCATTGCACTGACATCACATGTGATTTACACTGCAGTGCGGTGCAAATCACATGCAATATCGCAGAGCGCACAAGTGTGAACAAGCACTGAGATAGAATGTCAAAAATCTCTCTCATTTCATCATTCTCCTATCCATTATTGGGAACTAGCAATTCCCTTTTACATTATTTAGGTGGAGTTTTTTATTTCCTGGAAGGGCTGGGACAAGGGGTGTCAGACAGTGTGTTTGCCCCTTTCCTCCCCACTCTTTCCTCCCCTGTCAGACAGTGTGCTGTGTTTCTTTACTCAATCCCCCCCCCCCCAAGATTCTTTCCCCGCTTTGCCATTTGAATCCATTTGTACCTGCTTACTTGTCTCAGATTCCAGCCAGCTCAACTCTCGCGAGCCGTGCAGAGGGTTACCATGGTTACGCTCTGACGGTGCGAGAATTAGACGGCAATGAGAGAGGCTTTCTTCCTCTGTGTGTGCGTTGGATGTGGGAGATGGCTGCCGGAGCTCTGCAATGCTAAATATCAGTGGCCCGGGACTCCCAGGCTGTCTCCGATCATGTCCACTCGCTATGCGATCCATTTACAGTATGTACCAATGCTTTTTTTTTATATATCAGCGTATAACACGCACACGCAATTTTCACGGTGAAAAAGTGCGTGTTATACGCCGATAAATACGGTATATGCTACAATTTTAATGGGGAAGGACACTTGTAAAGCAGGTCCTGGAAGCAGGTATTCCACTTAGTAAAGTGTGGGGGTTGGGCACGATCAGGGTATCTGCCTCAATTATATTGTTAATGGCTCTCAATTAAATATATCATCCACAAAGTAGTGGTAAAGTTGAGAGACTTAATGGAATTTTGAAAAACAGACGTGCAAAAATTAAAGCAGATACAGGAAAAGAATGGAAGCTTTGCCATTAGCCCTATATTCTGTACAAACTACCCCTAAACAACCACATGGGCTTCCCCCCTATGAGATTTTATTTGGAGGGCCACCCATAACAGGGCTATATTTTCCCCAACAGTTGCAGGCTTCTCACTCTAGTCTGTTAGAATATGTTCAGATTTTGCAAAGAACATTGAATAAAATACATGAAGGTGTTTATAAATCTATCCCCAACCCAGATTCTGTTTCAGGTATTTACAGAATCCAATCAGGTGACTGGGTAGTCGTCAAGCGACACGTCAGAAAGCCACTAGAACCAAAATTTGATGGACAACATTTGGTGCTTTTGACAACTGGTTCTGCTGTCAAGTTGGAAGGAAAGCCCACCTGGATTCATGCCAGTCACTACAAAAAAATCCTGAAGTGATGATATCCTTTGAAAAAATTATGATTAGGTTTCTCTTCTTTTTTGTTGATTGTGAGAACTGAGACATGGAAAAATACCCTTTCGTCCAAATGTTAAAATTGTATGCAATCCATAGCAACGCTAGTGACTGCTGGGTGTGTTCTCACTTACATCCCCAAACAGGAACGATACCCACCATGATAGCAATGCCCCTCAACTTCACTGATCTAAACAGGACCAGAATAAATGGCTCACACATAGTCTCCACAGCTAATGAGCACAGATCAGTAACTTTGATGGTTTCAAAATAGATAGACACTCCACAGATTTGTTTAAATATTACATGCCCGTTTAACACTAAATGTACACGGTTGGGCAATTTATAATGCACCGGAGCAAAGATTACAGTTTATGGAGGAAACTATGGTCAACGTTATATCCCAGATCCAGAACTAAATAAAACCCTTTATAGTACAAATTGCTCACAGTTCCCAATATGTGAAAATATCAGTTACCTGAGATTCCATGTTACTGCTTCCAGTTTTTTAGGAGCTGCTAAACATACCATACGTACAGGGCTATATTATATATGTGGAAATAAAGCTTACGCCTGGCTTCCAACTAATGTTACAGGTACATGTTATTTTGGGAAGTTAGCACCTGCTTTGGCTGTTCGCAAAGATATGGTACGACCAGATGAAAGTCCAGAATACCCTTTAGTGTTCAAAAGAGAGCTGTTCACTGAAGGTGACATGGCATGGTCATGGTTCCCTTCCTGGACAGGATGGGGAATTGAAGCAAAAGAATAAATAATTACACTAGAATTGTAGATGAGATCATTAACCTTACTACCACTGATATAGATTTATTAACCACTTCAATACAGGGCACTTATACACCTTCCTGCCCAGACCAATTTTCAGCTTTCAGCACGGTCACAGTTTGAATGACAATTGTACGGTCATGCTGCACTGTACCCAAACTAAATTTTTATCATTTTGTTCCCACAAATAGTTTTCTTTTGGTGGTATTTGATCACCTCTGGGGTTTTTATTTTTTGCTAAACAAATAAAAAAAGACCGAAAATTTTGAAAAAAATAAAAGTTTTGCTTTTGTTTCTGTTAAAAAAATTTTGTAAATAAGTAAGTTTTCTCTTTTACTGATGGGCACTGATGAGGCGGCACCGATGAGGTGGCACTGAGGATGGGCGGCACTGATATGCACTCATGGGTGACACTGATGGGCACTGAAAGGCTGCAAATATGGGTTCTTATGGGTGGCACTGCTGGGCACTGATATGCATCCCTGGTGGCACTGGCAGGCATTGGAGTGGGCACTGATTGGCAGCTGCCTGGGCACAGATTGGTATCTCCCTGGGGGTCTAGGGGGCATACCAGGTGGTCCAGTGTGGATGGCTTCCCTGGTGGTCCTGGGTGGGATCCGAGGGGGGCTGTGCTGATAAACAATCAGCACAGACCCCCCCCTGTCAGAAGAGCCGGCGATTGGCTCTCCTCTACTCGCGTCTGTCAGACGCGAGTGAGGAAAAGCCGATCACTGACTCTTCCTATTTACATTGTGATCAGCCGTGATTGGACACGGCTGATCACGTGCTAAAGCGTCTCCGTCAGAGACTCTTTACCTGGATCGGAGTTGCGGTGTGTCAGACTGACACATCGCAACAACGATCGCTGCAATATCCTGATCACGTCCGGTCAGGATATTGAAACCACTTTGCCGCCGTCATTTTGCTATATGGCGGGTGGCAAGTGGTTAAATGAAGAAATGGCTCAGCTTAAAAAAGTAGTATTAGAGCACAGATTAACGCTAAACTATCTCACTGCAGCTCAAGGTGGGATGTGTAAGGTATTTCACACTGACTGTTGTATATATATTTCTGATAATGAGGACATTATTAATGGGCATCTTGCTAAAATAAGAGAACTACAGAATAAGGTCAGAGATATTGCTAAAGATGGATGGAACCCCTTTAAGGGTTTAGGAGGTCTTGGTGACTTTTTATATGGCATAGCAACATGGTTACAGAAACTAGGCGCTTACATTGTGATGTTCCTATTTCTCATATTTGTTATTTACTTCCGCATCAGGCTATGCCTCTGTGTGACTACCCGCTGTACCAACAAATGGCCCACCAGCCCTGATGAACCCATTATTGTGAGAAAACTAGGAGAGAGCTGAACAGGACCCCATCTCTCTGTGCCAATGTAAAAGGAGTTACCAGCAATCGGCTGAATGCAACAAGGAGAGGAATGGTGTCAAATAAACAAAAGGAGGGAAATGACATGGCCATTCACTGTATTGTTCATTTAAAGCGGAGTTCCACCCAATAATGGAACTTCCGCTTTTCTGGTCCCCCCCCCCCCCCCCCTGGTGTCACATTTGGCACCTTTCAGGGGGGAGCAGATACCTGTCTAATACAGGTATTTTGCTCACACTTCCGGGCATAGATACCCGAGCCACCCGCTGGTATCTATGCCACTTCCCATCCCCCCCCCCCGCTGTCTTCTGGGACACACACACAGGCTTCACCTCCTGATTCCCTTACCAAGGATGCCGGCAGCAGCACCCGACAGCCGAGGGATAGATCGGCTTCGAGTGCAGACATCGCGGGCGCCCTGAACAGGTAAGTGTCCTTATTTTAAAAGTCAGCAGCTGCAGTATTTGTAGCTGCTGACTTAAAAAAAAAAAAAAAAATCGGCGGAACTCCGCTTTAAGCACAAGAGACTCCATTTTGTTTGCAGTATTGAAATGTGTTCTGTAACCTTCACCTAACACACAGACACATCTTCTGCTAGAAGCTCTCTCTGTCTCTACTCCCCCCCTCCTCTCAAGGTTTTACTTTTGCAATTGTTCTATTCGCTAGCTTTTAACTACTTGTTTACTGGGCATCTAAATCTCCTTCCTGCCCAGACCAATTTTCAGCTTTTACAGCTGTCACTCTTTGAATGACAATTGCGCGTCATACAACACTGTACCCAAATTCAATATTTTTATCATTTTTTTCCCCACAAATAGAGCTTTCTTTTGGTGGTATTTGATCACCTCTGGGTTTTTTATTTTTTGTTGAACACATTAAAAAAGACAGAATTAAAAAAAAAAAAAAAAAAAAGTTTTATATTTTGTTAATAAACTTTGCAAACAGGTAATTTTTCTCCTTCATTGATGTACGCTGATGAGGCTGCACTGATGGGCACTGATGAGGTGTCACTGATGGGCACTGAGAGTGGCACTAAAGGGCATTGATAGGTGGCACTGACAGCTGGCACTGATGGGTGGCAGTGATGGGCACTGGTCGGTGACACTGATAGGCAGCACTGCTAGGTGGCTCTGATGGGCATTGATAGGTGGCACTGATTGCTGGCACTTATGTACTGATGGGCACTGATTGGTGGGTACTGATTCGTGGCACTGGCAGGCAGTACTGGTGGGCACATATGAGGCGGCTTCACCTCTTCCTCTTCGGGACTGATGTCCCTTCAACAGCTGTCAGCGTGAGAAGAAAAAAAGAAAAAAGAAAAAAAAAAAAAGATTACCGATCTTTTGTTTACATAACGTGAACAGCTGTCATTGGCTGACAGCTGATCACATGGTAAGAGGTTGGGATCGATCTGTGATCACTCGAGTCTCATTGACTCGGGTGATCACAGCGTGGCCAGCGTGCAAAGGGGAGGACGTCTATTGACGACCTCCCGGCAAAGCAGATCCGCGCTGTAGCCGTCATTCGGCTATAGTGCAGATCTGAAGGGATTAATAATATATTTCTATTTGTTACCTTTTAATAACATATTTCTATTTGGTAGTTTTAAATAACATCTCACACTGCCCCTTTCTTATCTATGTATAAAATAACATGTAATAATAAATTTTGGCACTGAACGGACATTTTAAACACAGTGATTGCGTCCTGTGAATCTGTTCCTACAGCTGCAGTATTAACTTCTGTTTTTAGAGTCCCAATCAGAAATAATTCTTTGGCCGCCACTAAAACAAGGTGTCTTGATCGCTTTCCATCATACTACACAATTTACCCTCCAAGCGGAAATCAAAGACCCCAAAGGGTGATACCTTATACTAACTGTCCTCCTGCTAGATAGTGAAGTCACTATTGTTTCCTTCTACGCTCCTACTAAAAACCCATTGTTCTTTCTCTCCCATTTGTTTTCAGTAGTGGAATCCCATAAATGCGGTACCCTCATGATCGTTGGCGACTCTAACCTAAATTGTATATATACACCTTGACAAATCCCTAGCCCCAACCCCCGCCCAGCACCTCTCCTACCAACAGCTCCTTAACCGACACTCCCTTCTTGATACATGGCGAGAACAAAACCCTGCAAGACGACAATATACACACTACTCCCATCCTCACAAACGGTTTTCACGCATAGACCATCTCTTTGTAAACGTCAGCACCTCAACGCTTATTCTAGACTTACTCATTATACCACACACCTGGTCAGACCATAATGCGGTTATGACAACCCTCTCCTCCCTGGTCCCACAACCCAACCTCAGTACCTGGTACATAAAAGACACTCTGCTGGCCAATCTTACCCATCGTTAGGAAATAGAAAATGTCATAAAAGACTATCTTGTACACAACGCACCCAATGATACAAACCCCCTGACCCTTTGGGAAGCCCTCAGACCATCCATCAGAGGGGTTTCCATCAGCCAAGCATCCCACCAACGTAAGATGAAGCATCAGCTTCATAAACGCCTTGAAGAAGCATTCTACAAAGCTTCGGAGAACTTTCAAACCTCTCCCTCTCCGTCAAACAAATTTATGACAAAGCATGCTTGGAACTCAATCTTTTTTGACTCGGCAGAGCCATGACTAAGGACTTACGACTCTATATGAAAGCAAACAAACCAGACACATTCCTGGCCCCTAGCACTACGTAAGGCTGACTATACCCCGAAACCTATCCCGTTAAAGCTAACCAAAAGATACTTACTCTAGTAACCCACTAAAAATCCTACAAGAATTCCACAGAAAACTCTCTGAACTATACAGAGACACCAATAAGTTCGACCAATCTCGATTGAATACCCTTCTGTCCTCCGTTCACCTGCCTTCCCTCTCCTCTTCCCAACAAGAGATTCTAGACCATCACAGATATAGAAATTCATACAGCATTAAAATCACTAAAACCACGTAAATGCCCGGGCCTTGATAGCTTCTCAGCCACTTATAACAAATACTTTGCTACACTATTGCCCCCTCATAGTTGAAGCCTTCAACTCTCTCCTCGCAGGTCACTCCTTCAACATGGGAATCCCTCACTGCCTCCATCTCCATGATCCCAAAGCCAAATACAGACGACACATCCTGGTCCAACTACAGACCGATATCCATACTTAACCTAGACATCAAGATACTTGCTAAGATTCTCTCTACCTGACTCAACCCAATTATAGGAACCTTAATCCACAAACACCAAACTGGGTTTATCCCCTCCAGACAAGCGGGTAACAACATACGCCAAGCTACACTCCTAGCTCATGCTGCTCAATCCCGCCGCATACCTACCCGTTTCCTCTCACTTGACATACGAAAGGCATTCGACTCGCTATCCCGGTCTTATCTAGACTCCATCCTTCATCGGTGGGGATTCGGAACACATTTCCTGCGCTAGATCGCCACTTTATATCAGAATCCAAAAGCTTATGCATCCTACTCAGGATTCCGTTCCGACCCTTTGTCATAGAGAGAGGAACCCGTCAGGGATGCCCCCTATCCCTATTCCTCTTTGCCCTGGCTATAAAACCCCTGGCCCAGCTCATCCATTCCAACCCGAATATCAGAGGTCTGGAACTTGGAGGCCACCATTATAAACTATGAATGTTTGCTGATGATGTTCTGATATACCTCACTTCCCCCCTAACATCAGCACCGAATCTCATGGACACCCTCTCCAAATGTGGACAAATGTTGGGCCTCGTAATAAATCTTTATAAATCTAAAAGCCCTAAGCATATCAATACCACCTTCCCTTCAAGCTCAACTACAGGACTCTCTCCTATCTAGGTATTAAATTTACAGCAAACCCAGCAGACCTCTACATGGCAAACTACCCACCAATGCTAACACAACTTACCAACCTCCTGATGAACTGGTCATCCATGCCACTCGCATGGATGGGCAGAATCACGGTGGTCAAAACGTCTATCCTCCCGAAGATCTTGTATATATTTTTAGAGTACTCCCCATAGCGATTCCTTCACACTTCCTACACATTCTACAATGCAAGGCATCTCAATTGATTTGGGGCTAACTCAGACCCTGTCTACCAAAACCCACCTTATATGCCCCCCACATCCGAGGAGGACTTATTGTTCCAAACATTACAAAATACTACTACGCCGCTCAACTAGCACAGTTGCCCATATACCACGCCACCAAGGAAACCCCACTATGGGTTGCACTAGAGTCAGTCGACTGCAACTCTCTCTCCACTGCAAATCTCCTATGGCTAAACCCTGCTCAACGTCAGACAATCACAAATCCTATCACTAAACACAGCCTCTCCATTTGGGACAGGCTGAAAACTTGCTTCTGTCTCCAATCTCAGCACAATCCTCTCCTCTCCTTCCTCTGCAACCCCACCTTTTACCTAGCCTGGTCTTCCCCAACCTCCTTCTCAGCATGGTCGAACGCAGGATTGTTATGCGCCCATCATTTCTTTCAATCCGTTCATATCACACCCTTTCCCACACTGCACAAAACACATGATCTTCTAGCCGTAGAAAACCTTTAGATACCTACAAACTAAAAATTTCCTGACCCACAACGCTCCCCCAGACTCGACAACCCCAGGCTTCACCATCTTTGAACATACTTGCAAATCTGACCACCACAGACACGGACTTATCTCCGACTTATATACCCAGCTACTGTCACATACAACCTCCTCCCCCCCAACCTACACAAACAAATGGGAGACTGACCTTCTACCATCCAATCTAGTGCATCTGATTGGAGGTGATCTGGCAAGTAGGGATGAGCTTCGAGTTCGAGTCGAACCCATGTTCGACTTGAACATCGCATGTTCGACTGTTCGTCAAATTTCGAAAGTTATGGGCCGTTCGCGCCAAATTCCAGTGGCGCGTCACGGCCCATAATTCACTGCGGCATCGCAGTGCATTGCTGGATGATGACTGGCCAAGCATGCACTATGACCCGCATGCTTGGCCAATTACAGCACCGTCTGTACAGAGAGCCATAATTGGCCAAAGCCAGGGTGGTTTTGGCCAATTATGGCTCAGGGGGTTTAGTACACGCCCCACACTATATAAGTTAGATAGAGTAGGCAGGTGAGTCAGTTAGCTGCACTTACAGTGTATTGTGTATATATATGCATCCTAGGTGTTGTGTGTGTGTATATATATATATATATACACACATACATTACATACACACACACACACACACACACACACACACACACACACATACATATACACACTGTATTCAGTTTAGCTAGATCCGTTCCTGTTATTCTCTTCCTACTGACAGGCAGGCAGGTGTTTTACAGTATTTACAGCTACCTGAAGAAAATTGCTGGTGTTCTTCTGATCCTATTAGTCCTATTAGCTACAGTATTTACAGTTAGTGTAGTGCGTCCTCTGCACAGTGTACACCTAAAGCTACCTGAAGAAAATTGTTGGTGTTCTTCTGATCCTATTAGTACCACAGGCAGCTGCAGTATTTACAGTTAGTGTAGTGCATCCTCTGCACAGTGTGCACCTAAAGCTACCTGAAGAAAATTGTTGGTGTTCTTCTGATCCTATTAGTACCGCAGGCAGCTGCAGTATTTTCAGTTAGTGTAGTGTGTCCTCTGCACAGTGTGCACCTAAAGCTTAAAATAAAAGGGGAGTGGGGATAGGACCCAAGGTGTCCTTACCTTCAGTGAAGGAAAAGGAACAAACTGCGGTTTAACCTGATATAACTTTATTAGAACAATTAGTAGAAAAACATTTTAATCATTGAAAGGAAAGCATAAACAATAGGAGATTGCATAAGGTAAAAACTGACAACGTTGTCACTTAAAAACGCATGCCCATGAGCTCAGCCATATCCCAGTCATCCACACGTGTCAATCATCTCAAGTCATTAAGTGTGACAATATATAATGCTTACATATGTTTAGGCAGGTGAATTCCGGGAAACCTAGGTAGCACAAGTTGGTACCCGTATTGTGCTTAACCATGGACCTCCAGACTCCCGATATGCCTATAGAGTGCCTATTCCCCAGATGGCTTCTATAGTTGGCCCTAAACCCTTCATGGTAGCAAGAGCCAAAAATCTGACTGATGAACTCGTCAGATCTGAATATACCAGACCCAATCCACGCAATTGGCTCACGGACCTGCCTCCATTGCAAGGGATGTATGCTTGTGGAAAATGCCATATTTGCAGATTTGTAGATAGATCTGACTCATTTACAGATGCAACAGGAAGAAAGGTGTATCAAATTAAACATTTCATTAACTGCAATACTACACGAGTACTGTATATGCTGGAATGTTCCTGTCATAAACTGTATATAGGCAAAACAAAGCGTCCTTTAAAGGTCCGTATAGGGGAACATCTCTCAAGCATTCGTTCCCCAGATGACGATACCCCCATAGGAGAACACTTTTTAAAATATCACAATAGGGAAACAAACGGACTCAAAATTAAGGGGTTCTATGCCTTAAAACTTCCAGTAAGAAGAGGTGACTTCGACCTGATACTACTTCAAAAAGAAAAAGGAGTGGATTTTTCGGCTGGGGACGCTCGCGCCAAATGGATTAAACACTGAGCTGAATTTACAGGTATTCCTGACTCCATAAGTTGATCTCCACTGAATTGATTGATTGTCAAAATATCATACTAAGCCTCAGTTTGTATAAATGTATCTATCTGTATTTAGCTTTACATTCACATCTTAATACAACTACTATTGAATTTAATAGATGTGATTAAAAGCATATAATGTCAACTTGTGAATGGCGATTTTACCTTATACATAAATGATTATATACTATGAACTGCAATAGTTATATACTGCCACAAGATGGCAGCGGTGTAAAAACACTTTTTCCTTACAGCAGTCTGAATTCCCCTATGGGGTTAACATGACCATGTCTAGGCAGGAAGTGATGTAACAGGAAGTAATTCACTGAGTGTCACTCTGCCTATAAAATGATTCTGTCCATGCAAACACTTCACCCTGAAGAAACCCACAACACAAGTGGGTGAAACATGTTGGTGTGTGTGCCTGCGTATGCCCTCTGCTGATAGCCACCTTGGGCTTTTCATCACTCCTTAGTCCTCATCCTATCTCCGCAAACTGGAAATCCACAAACAACCGAAAACTGGAAGTAAATGGCCAGGCGGCCCCATGCTGGTTTTGAGTGGATAACATCCTGTGCTTGTCACCAGGACTAGGAATAGAGATTTGCATCCTGCACACCTGTGGACCCCTGCAAAGGAATCTGGATTCACCACCTTGTCACTGCTACTGAGGACCAATCTAATATCATCTAAACAGTGAGTCTCTTTTCAACTGGTATATCCAGCAAGCAATCACAGCCTGAACTTTAAAAAATAAAAAAAATAAAGAATTTTTTTTTTTTTTTTTGGAGGCTCTGTATTTTGACTCAGCTGACTATATTTTCCTATCCAATCTATATGCGGTGCTATCTTTAATGTCTCATGGAAACATGGTGCTGAATGACTAACAGGCTTGTTGTGGATCTATTGTTTCTCCTTGACTCTAGTCGCATGCTTGCATCACAGCATGCTGCATACATTTTTTTTTTTTTTTTTTTTTTTTTTTTTTTTTTTAATATATATTATCTCTATGATTGACAGTGCTACATCCAGAAATCAAACCTGTCTTGTTCACTAACTATCAGGAATACTTTCTAGCCAGAATTGCATTTATTTGCCTGAGATAACCAATAGGGAGTCTGGAGGTCCATGGTTAAGCACAATACAGGGTACCGACTTGTGCTACCTAGGTTTCCCGGAACTCACCTGCCTAAACATATGTAAGCATTATATATTGTCACACTTAATGACTTGAGATGATTGACACGTGTGGATGACTGGGATATGGCTGAGCTCATGGGCATGCGTTTTTAAGTGACAATGTTGTCAGTTTTTACCTTATGCAATCTCCTATTGTTTATGCTTTCCTTTCAATGATTAAAATGTTTTTCTACTAATTGTTCTAATAAAGTTATATCAGGTTAAACCGCAGTTTGTTCCTTTTCCTTCACTGAAGGTAAGGATACCTTGGGTCCTATCCCCACTCCCCTTTTATTTTGACTACTTCTCCTGTTCTGACAAGGAACACCACCCTATTAGGTGAGCCGGTAAGCTGTTACCTGAATTGACCAACGATACTGGTCATCAGGACCCCGGCCATTGCGTTTTTTTTATTACGATCTGTGCACCTAAAGCTACCTGAAGAAAATTGGTGGTGCTCTTCTGATCCTATTAGTACCAAAGGCAGTTGCAGTATTTACAGTTAGTGTAGTCCGTCCTCTGCACAGTGTGCACCTAAAGCTACCTGAAGACAATTGCTGGTGTTCTCATACTAATACTACTACAGGCAGGCATTTGATTCTGCTAGCTGCAGTATCAGTATATATACTGTATACATCCCAGCTTTGTGCAGCTACATCTCACTGCAGGCCATTAGTATGTCTGGAAGGCCAACAAGGAGAGGCAGTCACAAACCAATAAAAGAGGGCAAGCAGGCTCTGTGTCTAGAGGCAACAGTGCTGGTCGTGGAGATGGTGCATCCTCATCAGTACGTGGCCGTGGGACACGCTTGTCCTTTTTTTTTTTTTTTTTTTTTTTTTTTTTTTTTTTTCGGCAGCTGGCCGTGTTGAGCCGCAACATGCGGAAGACTTGGTAGAGTGGATGACGAAGCCGTCCTCCTCCTCTCTCACCCAGGCTCAGGGTACTTTGGCAAAGCAGCTGCCAACGGGGCCTCGTCCCTTGCCTCAATGGCATCAGTCACTCCTTCCCTAGCCCCACCATGTCCTCCTGAGGAGTCCCCCGAACTGTTTGACCACAGTGTTGGGTACATGCTCCAGGAGGATGCCCAGCATTTTGAAGACTCCAATGATGGTACCCAGCTAGAGGAAGGCAGTAACGTGAGCCCAGAGAGAGGGGGTGCCCAAGAAGGACAGCAATCTGACAGGCAAGTTCCTCCAGCTGCAGCATACTGCCAGGTTTGCTCCAGTGATGAGGAGGGAGGGGATGATGAGGTCACTGACTCCACGTGGGTGCCTGATAGGAGGAGGAGGCACATCTCCAACAAGGCAGGATGCCCTCCAGGGGCCAGCTTAAGGGCAGCACACCAACTGCATCACACCGCAGAGCTCCGCATGTGCAGGGCGCTGCTGTCTCTGCGCATTATTACAAAAGTTCTTTGGTGTGGGCCTTTTTTGAGATGAGTGCATCAGATCCCACCGCTGCTATTTGCAACATATGTCTCAAGCGTGCTTGGGCACCACATGCTTGACCAGACATATGTCGACCTGCCATGCAGTTCGTTGGCAAGCGTACCTAAAAGACCCACACCCAAGAACAAAGCGGACCTCTTCTTGCTCCTTATCAGCTGGGATCTCCAACCCCACTATACCTTCAGGCCTCTCTGAAACCTGCACTGAGAGGAATGAAGGTGTAGAATTAGGTGTGTCACAGCCAAGTACTTGCGGGCAATCTGCTATCGGTACACCGATGTCAGAATGTACCAGGCAAATTTCCCTGCCTCAGCTGCTGCACCGCCAAAAGAAGTTCGCTCCCGGCCATCCACATGCCTAGCGGTTGAATGTTAGCTTGGCTAAATTGCTAGCACTTCAACTGCTGCCTTTTCAGTCGGTAGACTCTGCCCCCTTCCGTGAGTTTGTGGAATGTGCGGTTCCTCAGTGGAGGGTCCCAAATGCCACTTTTTCTCATGGAAGGCGATTCCGGCTCTCTACCGGCATGTGGAAGGCAATGTCTTGGCCTCGCTGGACAGGGCGGTCAGTGGTAATGTGCATATTAGAGCTGACTCATGGTCCAGCAGGCATGGACAGGTACGTAACCTATCTTTCACCGCACACTGGGTGACTCTTCTGGCAGCTGGGAAGGATGCAGGACAGGGTGCAGTAGTGTTGGAGGTTGTTCCTCCACCACGCCTCCACAATTCTACTAGTGGTGATTCTGCCACACCTCTCTCCTCCACCCCCTCCTCCTCTTCCTCCATGACCTCTTCCTGTGCCGATTTATCCTCTGAACCAGCGGTGCTCCGTAGGCATTCCAAGGAGCTACGCAAGCACACAGGCAAAAAGATGCCATGTGGTGCTTGAGCTGGTGTGCTTGGGGGACAGGAGCCACACTGGGGCAGAGATTTTGTCAGCTCTGCAGGGGCAGGTTCAGAGGTGGTTGACGCCACGCCATTTTAAGCCAGGTATGGTGGTTTGCGACAATGGCACCAACCTCCTCTCCACCCTCTGACAGGGACAACTGACCCATGTGCCCTGTTTGGCTCATGTCCTTAACTTGGTGGTGCAGTGGTTCTTGAGCAGGTACCCAACTTACAGGATGTCCTGAGGCAGGCCAGGAAAGTCTGTGTGCATTTCCGCAAATCATATAATGCCAGTGCTCGGCTGGCTGACCTCCAAAAGGAATTTAACCTGCCCAAGAACCGCCTAATCTGTGACATGCCCACCAGGTGGAACTCAACGTTGGCCATGCTGCAGCGGCTGCACACGCAGCAGAGGGCCATCAATGAGTACCTATGCGACTATGGCACCAGGACAGAGTCAGGGGACCTTGTTTTTTTTTTTTTTTCCCCACGCCAGTGGGCTATGATCAGGGATGCATGCACTGTCCTGTCACCATTTGAGGAGGCCACGAGGAAGGTGAGCAGTGACAGTGCATGCATCAGTGACACTGTCCCTCTTGTCCACCTGTTGGAGCACATGCTGTGTGGAATAATGGACAGGGCACTTGAGGCAGAACAGAGGGAGGAAGAGGAGGACTTCCTTACCTCTCAAGGCCCCCTTTATCCAGACAGTGTTCCTGCGTGCCTGCCAATCACACAGGAACAGGACGAGGAGGATTGTGTCAGCATGGAGGTGGAGCCTGGCACCCAGCATCAGCCTTCAAGGGATCATTTACAGTCCGAAGAAACCCATGGACTTGTACGTGGCTGGGAGAGGTGGCTGTGGATCATGTTGTCCTTAGTGACCCAGAGGACTCTGGACCGAATGCCTTAGCAAACCTATGCTGCATGGCCTCCCTGATCCTGCAAAGCCTGCAGAAGGATCCTCGTATTCGTGGTATCAAGGGGAGGGATGATTACTGGCTGGCAACCCTCCTTGATCCACGTTACAAGGGTAAGGTTGCGGACCTTATCTTGCCGTCACAGGGGGAGCAGAGGATGAAACGTCTTCGGGAGGCCTTGCAGAAAGGTTTGTGCAACGCGTTTCCAGAGCCCGGGAGGTTACAATTTCCTGGTCCTCCTGGACAACGTGTTTGCTGAGGCTTCGGTCAGTCACAGAAGGAGCGGTGGAGAAGGTGGCCGTCTGACCGATGTGTTCAATTTTTTAGTCCGCAGCCCCAAGGTCTGATCAGTTCCAGCAACCATCGCCAGTGTCTGATTCACATGGTGCAGGATTACCTAGGGGCAAGATCAGACTTGGACACCTTTCCCATCGAAAATCCTCTGGGTTACTGGGTCTTGAGGATTAATCACTGGCCAGAGCTTGCACAGTATGCAATTGAGCTACTGGCCTGTCCTGCATCCAGCGTTCTTTCGGAACGAACATTCAGTGCTGCTGGAGGCTTTGTAACCGATCACAGGGTGCGCCTGTCCACTAAATCGGACAATTGGCTGACCTTCATAAAAATGAATCAGTCTTGGATCACCAACTACCAAGCACCTGATGCTGATGTAACCGATTTTGTTTTTTGTTTTTTTTAATGTGAGATCCCTTCAAGACTGCCTATGCTGATGCTGAGTGACTATCCTGTTATGCTGAGTCACAATCCTCTTCCTCCTCAATTTTCATGCTGATAGCTTGTAAGAACATTTTTGGTTCTGGGCACCGCCACCAGTGGCCAAGGCCCAATTTTTCTGCCCCTGTTTAACAGGGGCGTGTAATTACGATTTTTGATGCAATACTTTGCAGCAGGGCTCATTCCTGCGCTCCAACTAGAGTATCTGTGAGGGGTTGCAGTGTTGTGGCACCAGTGCCTAAGGCCCAATTTTTTTTTTTTTTTCCCCTGTTCAACAGGGACATGTAATTACAATTCTTGATCTAATATTTCACAGCAGGGCCCATTCCTGCGCCCACCAAGAGTAACTGTGAGGGCTTACAGTGTTGTGGCAACACCAACACCTAAGGCTCCAATTTCTGAAGAGTATATAGGGCAGGCCCCTACTTTCAAACATCCAACTTACAAACGACTCCTACTTGCAAATGGAAGGAGACAAGAGGAAGCGAGATGAAATCTACCCCTAGGAAGGGAAATTCTCTCCTGTAAGAGTGTGTTTTTTTTTTTTTTTTTTTTTTTTTTTTCCACTTCAGCGAAAATCTTATTGAGAGACATTGTATCAACTTTGAAAATCAAAATTTATCTCCTCTCATTTTTCACATCATTGTGGTTTAATTTTTTTTTTTTTCCCTCCCTCCCCTCCCCCCCCCCCCCCCCTCAAATATGAAATAAAGACTTATCCAACCAAGCAAATAATGTGCACATCCCGTAAAAAAACTTCTCAAGAAAAGTCAGCCTACTGAAGAGCAGAAAAACAGAGGACAGCATCCCCAAACATATTCCCCTATAATACCCCTCCACACCTCCCCTCCCTCCATCACACCATATCTTCCAACCTCCCTCCACCCCATACTCACTCCACCCTTTCTACCTAATCCACTCCTACCCGATCAGACCATTCATACTCCAGCCATTGCTTCCATATCTTCTTATATTTCTTCAAACTACCTTTCTTTCTATACCAAAGCTCCTCCTTCATAATCATATCATTAACCTCTCTCAGCCATTCTCCTGTAAGAGTTAATATGGGAAAAACGTGTCTCCTCTTCACTGATGCTTTATCACCAATCTTTGTTTCACTAAAAAACCCAAATTTTCAAAAAACATTTGTCATTAGGACAGAAAGTGAGGTGAAATCTTCTGAAGACATGCACAGACAGCAAAACAAATGTTACAGGGGTTCTAACCCTTCTCTATGTTTTCCAAAAATCTTAAATAGATTTTTTGGCTGCTACACTTTAAAAATGTACCAGTTCAAAATTACAAACAGATTCTACTTAACAACAAACCTAAAGTCCCTGTCTTGTTTGCACCGCCTGTATACTGCTATACAAGACCCAACGGGCCTGGTAATGGACTGGGGGGTACCCATGCCGTTTGTCTCTCTGATTTTCATCCATATTGCCGGGACCCGACATTACATTAAAGCCGCAGGCAGTTTTAAATGACTTTTACTCCTTTACAAATGTCATTTTGTGCAGGGACTGTTCTAAGCACAGGAAACACGTGCCACTTTACAGGCATACTATAGACACCCCCCCCAGGTACGATATATTTTTTTTTTTTTTTTTGCCACTCAGTTACCATAATCCACAGACATCTTTGATTGATGGTCATATTTGTCTCTTGCCGAGTCTCATCATTGTGGCCTTTTCTCTTACTATAAACGTTCCATATATAAGTGATTACTATTATGCAAAAGTGTAACATAATAAAAAAAAAAAAAAAAAAAAAAAAAAAAAGCACCCGCTGTGTACGTCCCGGCCAGCCGGCCACACAATCTCTTGTAGTTTCAATACGTGGCTGTATATTGTTACTTTTCAATCTAATAAGCCCCCCACCCCCCAGTGACCCACCCTAATTGTTCCAAGGCACACCTTATATCAAACTATTGTTCTTTTCATTATTCTTTCTTAGTTTCAAAACTCTAGACTGTGCTTAGTACATCATCTCTGCCCTGGTAGAAAGACAGTTGCCCTCGGCGCTAAAGTAACACTAGTAAGGGGCATGGCATTGCCTGGACCCACGGGTTCCAAAGTTTCACGAACGTGTTATGATTGCCTAGCCTTGTATAGAATGTCCTTTCACTCCATATTGTGGAGTTAACCGTTCCAGCCCAAGTTTCCGGGGTTGGGGGTGTTCTTGATTGCCAGGTTGTGTTATTAGTTTTCTAGCTTGAAACAAGCATCTTGCTATTGCTACGGCTGTACTCCTATCCCTCAGCCCGTTGTTGACGTAGCCCAGCACGCAAGTCTTAGGATCAAGCTCTAGGTTAACTCTAAACGTGGCATTTATTTTCTTTAGAATCTCGGTCCAATACCTGACTAATTTTGGACACCTCCAAACCATGTGGATTAGGTCGCCTGTTCCTCTACATCTAGGGCACTCATCGTTGGTTCTACGGCCGAACATAAACAACTTTTTTGGTGTATAGTAGGATCTGTGTAGCAACATCAAGTGGGAGGCTTTTTGTGAGGGAGAAACCGACACCTCTGATCCAAATTCAAGAATCCTCTCCCATTGTTCGTCCGTTATCTCCCCCACATCGATCGCCCATCTACCCCTTACCCCTGATAGGCTCGCCTTCGTATTTCCTCTCTTTGTTAGTTGGGTATATATCTCTGAGATTAAACCCTTGGTGGTCTCTGATTTGATTATTGTTTGTAGTAGTGGGGTTCTACACCATATTGGGGGTTGTCTACTGAATTGCTTGCTTAAGGCATGCCTAATCTGTAAGTAACTATAGAATACCTGATTTGGTATCCCATACTCGTGCCTCAGATCCTCAAAAGATTTCAGAGTGTCCCCTTCATATAATTGTATCAGCCGGCTTACCCCACAACTTTCCCACATCCTGTCGACTGTTAATAGTTCGTGCAATTGCTTGTTGTTCCAGATTGGCGCATATTCTGAGATTCCTCTATACCCCATTATTTTCTTAGCTGCCTGCCAAACCCTGGTGATCATTTTAAGTGTCGGGATTTCCCTTTGCAATGAGTCTGCCTCCAGAGCTCCCACTAATGAGCTGTGTGGAGTCCCCTGTAGAACAGTTTTAACATTATTACTTCCCCCTATCTCAGTGGCGCATCCACCCAGTTGTTGTAGTTGGGCTGCCAGATAGTAGATAAACGGTTGAGGAACCCCCAGTCCCCCCTCTGTGTCGGGGCGCTGCAGTTTTTGTAGTCCAATCCTGGCCTGTCCTTTTTTCCATATTAATTCCCTAAATAGGGATTGAATCTTTTGGAACCACTTCTCTCCGATCCAAACTGGTGAGTTGTGGAGTAGGTATAACAACTGCGGCATCCAAACCATTTTTATCAGGTTGGCTCGGCCCGCCACAGACAGAGGGAGTTTTCTCCAAATATCACATTTTCTCTTAAATTTTGATAAGAGAGGGAGCAGGTTGTCCTCAATAAACGCACCAGGGTCCTTGGACAACACAACGCCAAGATATTTCATTTTCTCTGTAACCTTCAGATGAGGCAGACACGTCGGGGCAAGGTTAGCCAGTAGGTCAACCGGTAGGAGCGATGACTTCTCCCAATTAATAGTTAATCCCGAGAACTTTCCGAAGTCCTCCACTAAGTGTGTCACTTTCTCCAACGAGGAGGCCGTGTCCCCCAGGAAAAATATAACGTCATCTGCAAAAAGCGCTATTCTCTCTTCCCTCCCTTTACTTTGAAATCCCTGTATTTCAGTTGATGATCTCACTGCTTCCGCCAATGGCTCCATAGCCAAGACAAACAGCAAAGGAGATAAGGGGCACCCCTGTCTTGTCCCTCTTTCGAGGGGGAAACTTTCCGAGTATTCGCCATTTATCTTGAGCCTTGCCCTTGGGTAGTTGTATAGGATTTTTAGCCAGCTGATAAATACGGGGCCAAATCCAAACCTCTCTAGCACCCTCCAGAGATATTCCCACTCCAGGCTATCGAAGGCCTTGGCAGCGTCCAAGGACAATATAGCTCTGGATCCCGCATTATCTGTTGGTACCTGAAGGTTCAGATAGGCCCTTCTGATATTTATGCTAGTGGACCGACCGGGGATAAACCCCAATTGGTCCGGGTGCACGAGCTTCGCAATACATTTGTTTAGTCTGGATGCCAGCACCCTTGCAATGATCTTGACATCTGTACACAGCAGTGATATCGGTCTGTATGAAGAGACTTCCAATTGATTTTTCCCCTCCTTTGGGATCACTACTATATCGGCCTCTGACATTGATAGGGGCAGCCTTCCATCCCTGGTCGTCTGCTCTAGCACTTTTAGGAGCTCCGGGAGCAGGACCTCCCCGTATTTCCTATAAATCTCCAGTGGCAACCCATCCGGGCCCGGAGATTTCTGGCCTGACAAATCTGCTACTGCCTTTTGTAGCTCCTCCAAGGCCAGAGGAGAATCCACCTCGCTCCTATCTCTCTCCGAGAGTACGGGCAAATCTACCCCTTCTAAGAACCCGTCCATCTCGCGCTGGCTCAAACCCCGGCGCGATCTGTACAGGTCTCTATAGAATGTAGAGAAAGTTTCTAGGACCTCGGCAGGATCAGATGTAATCTTTCCAGCCGATGTTTTAATCGAGGAGATGGCCGGTGAGAATAAGTTGGACCTGGTTAAGAGAGCCAGCATCCGGCCTACTCTCTCTCTCCCTCACCAAAATAGTTTTGTTTCTGAAAAAGTCTCTTGTTCTCTACTCTTCTATTGATTACTTCTTTGTGCTCTTGTTGTTTATTGAGCCAAGTATTCTGTTTTTCCGGGGTTGGATCTAACACCTATTGTGCTTTCGCTTCCATGGCTTCCCTACTGGCCCTCACCTCCCAGTCCCTTGACGTTTTCTTTACTATAGCAACCTGCTGGTGTAGTATCCCCCTAAGGTATGCTTTTAGGGTATCCCACACTACCCCTACTGGTGCTGTACCTGAGTTGAATGTTACAAACTCTTTTAGCTTGGAGGCTACTTCTGTTGGGCTGCTAATCAGGTCCAACCATAGTGGATTTATTGTCCACCTTTTCTGGCTAGATCTGGTGCTTAAATTTAAGGTCAAGGTCAGGGGTGAGTGGTCCGATATTCCTCTCGGTCTATACTCTATATTTCCTATTAATCGCAGGGCTTCACTGTTGCCCACTGCCATATCTATGCGCGAGAGAGTAGAGTGTGACCCTGAGTAGCAGGAATACTGCCGAGTATTTGGATTGTGAGATCTCCACAAATCGCACCATCCAATCTCTTCAAGAAGTTGGCCTAGTCGTCCCTCTGGTACCCTTTCCGCGCGGATTGTGGGCGGGAACCGATCCATGCTGTTATCTAGGACTGCGTTAAAGTCCCCCACTACTATAATAGGAGTATCCACCATACTATCAACAAACTCCAACAAATCCAGCATGACCTCTGTTTTGAACGGAGGAGGGATATAAACATTTGCTATCACCAGAGGTTTACTCTCCACAACGCAGCTCAGGAAGACATACCTTCCCAACGTGTCTATCCTGGCTTCTCTGCAGGAAAATGAAATACCTCTCTTGACCAAGATACTCACCCCTCTTGAATAAGAGGTATAAATTGAGTGGTACTGTTCTTGAAATTTATTACTCCGAACATGTAGTTTAGTTTCATTAGTGAGGTGGGTTTCCTGCAGACAAGCCAGTTCAACATCATAGTCTTCCATCACCGAAAACACAGCTGCCCTCTTAGCAGGGACACCCATACCCCTTATGTTCCACGAGCCTATTTTTAGAGTTTTAAAAGGCATCTAGAAAAAAAAGAAAAACAGAAACACAAGAGAAAAAGGGGAAAAAAAAAAAACCCACCCGAAAAGTAGGGGCATTTCGTTTGTGCAATTGTATCTGCAGAACTTGCCATCCTCTCTGTGGTTGTGATAGTAAGAAAGAAAGAAAAAAAATAGATTAACAATAAGGGTGAAGGGGCGAGGTCCCCCACGTCCAGGGACCACTCCACCCCCTCCCCTAGTGTCATTTAGCTGCGACCATAAACAGCATGTGCACATGTGCTTTATTTTTATAAACTCCCTCCTCCTAAATACGTGTACTTTTCGTTTTCCCCGATATCTAACCCTATAATTCACTGCAAACCTCCCCCCCACCCTCTATTTGACCTACCCCCCCAACTACTACCTGACCCGTCCCCCTTTTCCCCACACCTTTTTTTTGTGTCCCCCCCCCCCCCCTTCTGCCTAGCTAGGATTGCCCTAGGGGCTGTGCTTGTGACCTTTTTCCTCCCTCCCAACCATTCAAGAAAAGACTCCCTACTCATGTACTGACCAAATACTCTGTGACATACTTCCAAACTCCTCCCCCCCCTCCCGCGGCCCAACTCCAAAACACCAAAACAATACTTAAAGCATATATACCTAGTGAGGCCACATCCTTCATCCGTGCTTCCAACCAACACACCCCCCCCTCCCCCCCCTCCCCCGTGCCATCCGCTATATACTACAAAAGAGAAAAGGAAAAGAAAAAGAAATAAAAAAACATAATTCAACCAGCCTTATGCAACCCCTAGCTCTGCAGGTTTACTTTGTTGTCTTCGAGCCATTTTGTTGCCCCTGTCGTTGTATGAAAGAAACGAGTAGCCCCTAGGGCAGTGATGCGCAAACGTGCTGGATACAACAGGGCGTATTCAATTTTATAATCTCGTAACTTGCGCTTAATGTCCCTAAATTCGGCTCTTTGTTTCTGCAGGTCTGGAGAGTAGTCGGGGGGAAAAATAATATTTTTGCCCCGTTGTGCAGAATTTCCCCCTTCTCTCTAGCCCTGCGCATCAATGTTACCTTGTCTCTGTAATTTAAGAATTTAATAATTATTGATCTGGGATACCCCCCTGATGGCGGGGCCCTAGTTGGCACTCTATGAGCCCTTTCAATAGAGAAGAGGTGAGAAAAGGTTTCCGTCCCAAATATTCCCTTAAGCCATTTCTCCATGAACTCTTCGGGGTGGGGACCCTCACTCCGCTCCGGTAGGCCCACCACCCGCACGTTGTTCCTTCGAGACCTATTTTCTATTTCCTCCATTTTGGCTTTATGCAGGTCAATCTGCGTTTTCATTGCTTTAAGCTCTTGCTTCCATGGGGTCAAATCGTCCTCAACCTGACTCAACCTCTCCTCTAATGTGGTTGTTCTAACAACAGTCCTTTGCAGTTCTTGGCTTACTGTGATTAGCTCCTCCTTTAACCCCTTCAGCTGGTCGCACAAATCGCTTAGGGAGGCTTTACAGGAATTAACAGCGCATAGAACATCTTTCAGCGTAGGTTCCGCTGTTAGTGATGTATTGTGCTCGGCGACATTACTAGTTGCCATTCCTGAGAGCTCACCCGCAGGGCTTTTGCTGCTCGCAGTTTTTGTTATGTGTGTTGCCGTCGGCCCCTTTCCTAAACTCTTCCTATCCCCAGAGCCCCCCACATGGGATTTCTCCTGCTGCTGAGGGATGCTTCTAGATGGTGATGATGTAGAGGAGTGCGCAAATTTTTCCAGTTTGGCCGCTGCTGCTGCTGCTGCCTGGTTCCCCTTTTCTTTAGATGTACGAGTCATTTGAGAGCTAGTATTCTCCTGCTGCTGCAGCTCCTCTCCTTTTTTTCTAGTCATGGCTTTATTATATGGTCCGGGGGGGGAGCACTTATAGGGGTTTAACAGCTCGTCAAGTTGACCTTTCCCTTCCTTTTCTCAGGTCAAATATTAACACAGTCCCAATAATGTCTTTCTGGTGTTCAGCTGCTACTAGGGCTAACACCCAGCCTGATGTAACAGGTAGTTCAACTTTATTAGGTTGTCTTTATTAGGTTATTATATTCTTTGCCATAAATCAGCATCTGCTTTGATTACACATCCCACCTCCAACAAGCAGGATGTCCCTCTCCCCCACAGGGATTAGCCTCCGTTCAGTCACAAGTTTAGGCTGCCTGGACCTGAACCCCTCCACTTCAGGCAGCAGTTCAGCCCCCAGGGGGAGAGGGAAAACAGTCCACCTCTCAGATGGCCAAAGTGATTAGTACCTTAATGCTGCCGGACTACCTGGGCAGTGCAGGGACGTTCCCAATGCTCACTCCTTCTGCTGTCCGTCCCCGCTGCTAGCGTCAGAGCCGTTGCCCTGGCAACCCTCTCAAGCATGGCCCGTCCTCACGCTCCTCCTCACCGATCCAAGGGAGGGGGGGTCGCCGGCGCCGCTGTCTAAGCCGCAGCGTCGATGTTCCGGCGGCGCACGCCGATGTAGGCGGGGTTGAAGGGAGCCAGGCAGCCGAGCAATCCACAAAATTTACCGCGGGAAAGAGCGCATCTAGCTGGGCTTGATCCACCGGCTAGTGCGGATGGTCACGGAGGCATCGGGCCAGGGAGAGATCTCTGACACCACCTCTCACTCCAACATCTGGTCACGCCCCATCCTCAACAGGTACGATATTTAAAAGAATATTTCACTTTTTTTTTTACTTAAAGCATCATTAAAATCACTGCTCCTGAAAAAACAGCAGTTTTTAAAACTTTTTTTTGCATTGATACATGTCCCCTGGGGCAGGACCCGGGTCCCCAAACCCTTTATAGGACAATATTTTGCATATTAGCCTTTAAAATTAGCACTGTCGCAAAATTTGTGCAAACTTTCGGTCCGTTCGCAGGTTCTGGTACGAACCGAACCGGGGGGGGGGGTGTTCGGCTCATCCCTACTGGTAAGCAACCGCATTGCCCTAACCAAACATAGTGGCTCTTGAAACCAATTACAAAGTACTCACCAGATGGTACTTAGTCCCTGCCAGAATATCTAAATTCCTTCCCCAATACCCCTCCCATTGCTTCCGAGGCTGTGCTGCCCCAGGTACACATCTGGTGGGAATGCCCTATAGCCCACTCCTTTTGGTCGGAAGTGTTCAAAATCCTCTCCATCATGTTCAATATTACTTAAGATCTGATCCGACCGTAGCGCCCCTGAATAGCAAACCACAAGCCATAATTCATTGCCAATTCAAACTCATGCTCTTTGTAACCACTGCAGCAAAACAAACTATAGTAAAAGCATGGAAATCCGCTTCACTTTGCACAGTATCAGTCAAACAGAGTAACACAGACAATGATTCACGCAAAAACCAAAGCAGTTCTTTTTGACAAAGTGTCCAAATTTAAATCACTGTTGAACCCATGGAGCGCACATTACCTACCTCCGGCTTTGACAGCTCGCTACTACTACCTGAAAGGAGAACATCACTCACCACACCACTACACTTAATTCGCACCTGAATCTCTAGACCGATGGCCCTCTCTGGAGACTCCCATCCCATCACCCTACCCCCCCCACACCAAACCCTTGCCTTTCTCCTTTACCCACCTGAATGACCAACTTGCATAGGGGACACTAGGGATAGTTTGGATCACTGATCCTCACCCCAGAAAATGCCAACCCACATTGCTGGAACTTGGCCCTGGAAAAATCTGATTAATTTCCCCCGACTATCCAACAGCTACTTGTTCCACCATCCTATCGACAACTTCGTCCCTTTCATACCCTTGTTTTTACCCTTACTTTTAAACCATTTTACTTTTCACCGTTCACTGTTTGCAACTGCTGAAACTCAAAGCCTGTGAAAAAACCACTAGAATGTGTATTGCATCACCAAACAGTCTTAACAGATTTCACTTGCCAGTAAATAAATTAATTAGGAAGGTCTGCGCTTAGGACGTGTGTGAAGGTTGCAGCCTCCCCACAAAAACCCCTATAAGAGGGCTCTAAAATCTAAAAAGAAAGGAGATTTGAAGGGGTGAGTGGTGCTACCTATATGTCAAATAGTGCTCTACCAAATCACTCTATAGTGGCTAAGTATTAAAAGACACAGTGTTATTGTGGAATAAATTATAACAAAACAGTTTCCATAAAGGCGATAGTGTAATATCTATCGCACCAAAATGAAATTATCGCACCACATACAAAAACATATAAGTGTATACATGTAGTGTCCCAATCATAAAATCAAGGTGTATGTTTATACATTTTTTAAAATAACCTTTTAATAAACAGAAGTTTTAGTTATACTATACTATGGGAGCCAATTTTTCTTTTTTTTATGAGGATTATGAAAACTACATCTATCACAACCCGGCTATCCCAAGGCTGCTCAAGGAACTGCAAAGGCTGACACCAGTGGTTACCTGCCAACCTAAGGAGTTACAGGCGCATTACCCATGTAGGGGTAGTAGGATCTGGTGAGTGGGGACCCTTGAGGGGGAGCACGCAAGTCACCTGTCAAGATTCTGTGATCACTAAAGTCACCTGCTACAATTCCTCTAAACACGAACAGTCACCTTCATTGGGATGAATGCACCTATGTGTCTTTTGTACACGGTGCGATAAACTGCATCTTGGTGTAATTTTTAATTTTTGGTGCGATTTTTGCATTTTTTTTTTTTTTGTTTTTTTTGTTTTTTTTGGTGCGATTCTTTGCATTTTTATTTGGATTTGGTTCACTCATATTCTGTATTTTGGGCTTGGACACTATACGCACTGTTACAAGCAGAGGATCACTATACTATCATGATATTCAAGTCTGGATGTTTTATACACTAATTTGTAAGCCATTACAACTTTGATAACTTTTAGTACTCGCCTACTGGGGTAAGTGAGGTGTGATAGACTTCACTTGCCAATCACCTTTTACTTGAGAATCCTTGTTATTTGAATTGTATACTCATTGTTTTACCACAAATATTATTGGTGTAAAACTTTTATTGTACCGTGTTATACTCAATAAAAATATATGAAAGAGAAAATATAGAGTACTAAAGTTTGTTGGTTTTTCAAAAGGTGCACACAAATTTAAAGTGTTACTAAACCCAGGACCCTGCATTCACTATATCTGGTCTCCAACAGTACAGAAAACATGGAAATGCAATTATTTTAGTAAATGTAAATTGCTAAATACCTTTTCTCCTCAGCAGTACATAGCAGCCTTTTTAGTGATTTCTATCATTGTCCTGCTGAGCACTGGTTAAAGCTTGTAGGGGGAGTTTTCATTCTCCTCTGACTGTCCTATGAGACTGCAGGACCCTTGCCCCTCTGTCTGGACAGTGTTAATTTGCCCTGTGCTAATCACATACACCCCCCCCACCCCAAAAAAAAAAACTATCAATACACACCAAACTGAGCATGTGCAGAATACCCCCAAGGCTCTGTTTTATCAGAAGATGGATTGGGGATTGTGGAAGAAGGAGAGGAACAAAGAAGACAGGATCAAACAGCCTTTTTACACAATGCGCAGAATTAATCTCTTAGGTTTCACAGTGAGTAGAACAAGCATGCTTTACTACATATAAATGTTTTTTTCTTGCACTGATACATGCTTGTAAGATGACCAAACATGATAATATTTTAATTTCCACGCTACTATGGAAAACTAAACAAGTGAATAAGAGAACTAATAATGCAAACACTTGTAACAGAGTGTATGTGAGGTGCTGCTTAACACGACTAGTGTTCCCACATGAACTATATAAAATTTAATTAATACAGTGAAGCGCTACCTCCTCCAAATCTTGAATAACATTAATGTAAAATCTGGAACTAAGATAATAGTGCCATCCTGTGGCAGATGTTAAAACTATAAGTACAACAATGGTGATGAGACCCTCCTATAGAAAAGTATTATGTAGCAACAGTAGTGCTGTGAACCTCCTACAAAAGATAGTGATATATACAACACTCCCTATGTACCTTGCGTTCAACCCGAGTGCACTGGAGATAGTGCACAACCAAAAGTGAGTGTGGTTTTTCTATTTTAGTAAAAATTACATCTTGTTAGCAGTTCAAGCACTATATTAGTTTTCTTTCCTGTCTATATACTTGGAGTGCTACTGTCAGAACTGAGAGAGAGTCCCAGGAATACCAGAGTAGCTGCCATCCAAAAGATTTATACCCCTGAGGGAAGGCGCCGTTAGACCCAGTGCGGTCTTCTGGGGAGGTGAGCACATATTGTGACCAGTGGAGGGCACTTGTAATTTCTTGCAAAGAACACCAAACCCACGGAGGGGTCTGAATTAAGACATTGTCACTGAGAGCTTTTTCTGGCATGTTCACCATATGAATGGACTTGTTACATCACTAATAGAATTTATTATTATTGCCACTAGGTGGCCACGTTCACTGTTGTATATTTATCTATTATCACTATTTGTATTTTTACCAGTGCACTGTACTGTCTTTTGAAGGCGGTTCACACCACTACTGTTGCTACATAATACTTATCTATAGGAGGGTTTTACCACCATTGTTGTAATTATATTTTCCAATTATAGAATTCACATCTGCCACAGGGTGGCACTATTATCTTAGTTCCAGATTTTACATTTATGTTACTCACGATTTGCACCTCATTTTTATTATTTAAAAGATGACCAAACATGCTAAGGGGCGTAGAAGATGTTTTTTTGCTTAGTGATTTTACTAGGGGCGATCCTGTTTTTTATGTTGGTGGCCTTTCTGTAGGAGAATCTTGGGCAATCACCAATGGAATTCTTAAGATGTGGGTCTTCTTTCAGTATGACCCAATATTTGGGAGAAAAAAAGTCTCCATTCTTTGGAATTGGGTATGGTATTGGGTTACAAATTTACAGGTAGATTGAGCATTGTCAAATTTGTTTTATATCTTTATTGAATGATAGATTAAGATAAAAGTAATAAGCCTCCTCAACTAGCTCAGCTGGTTATCCCTTGTCCTGCAAAATTGACTCTTTGGTATTTTACATACCCACCGGGGGTGGTGGCAGCTTGAAAAATGCAAGTACGAGTTTCCGGCTGCTTGAAGTAATTTTTTGCTGTGATAAAATTGTCCTGACGGCTTAGTTCTTAATCCAGAAATGCTAACACGATGGAGGTCACATACATACGTAAAAGACAAACTAAAAGAATTATTGTTGCAGTATGCTGCGAATTCTTCAACAAATGTGATGGGGCTGTCCCAGATGATGATAATATCATTTATGTATCTGCCATAGTAAATTATATTGACTACATATGGGTTATTGTACCAAATATACTGCATCTCCCAATGTCCCATTGTAAGATTAGCATAACTAGGGGCAAAATGGGCTCCCGCCTCTGTGTTGTAGAGAGTATTGGCCATCGAACTGGAAGTAATTGTCATCCAGACAAAATTGTGTAGCATCGAAAACAAAGCTCGCCTATTTATCATTCAAGCAAGATTCGATGGCAAGGAAGTGGTTGACAGCATTGATGCCAATGTCATGTGGTATTGAAGTGTACAGTAAATCAACATCCAGGGATACCCAGTTGTATGTGGGCTCCCATGTGTATGGTCGTAGTTGTTCCAGAAGGTCTATCCGATCACAGATGTAGGAGGGAAGTGACATGACTATAGGCTGCAGAAAATAGTCCATGTATAAAGATAGCCCATTTGTTACGTTTTCCATAGATGCTATTATGGGTCTGCCTGGGGGGGTTTGTTTGAACTTTATGGACTTTAGGTAAGTGTTAGAAGTATGGAACTTTATGGAAAGGTTTGTCCAAAAAAGCAGCTCCGTTTGATAACAATACCTTCAGCTAACAATCTTCTTTAGCTCCTGGGTATATTCTGGTAAAGGGCCATGAGCTCATTTTTTTTTGTATGTGGTGGAATCGGATAACGACCTGTGGAGGCTCTGCAAGGTAATCAATTCTATTTTGTACCACTATACTGCCCCCCTTGTCGGCAGACTTGATAATGATGTTCTTGTTTGGCATTAGGGAGTAGGGATGGGCTATGTGACAGACCTAGCCGGGACAGAGGCTGTTGGAGAGGACTGAATGCAAGCCTGTTGCCTTTTGATTATGGGCCCTAGCATTTGGGGGAATGGTGCTCTCTGTGAGTTGTATGCCTGGGGACCCTGGGGTTGGTGTTACTTTGGATTCAGCTCCATGTCCCCCCAAAACACAGACTCTGGGAACCCTTTATATGCCATATTAGAATGATAAGACTGAATTATACTGTTGGGACACATCCTGTGAGGAGATGCTGGTGTCATCCACTCCAACTACCTGTGTTTATGTTAATTGAATGAGCTGATCACATTGTCCTCTATACAATGTAGGAGACGGGACGACTCCTATTGGAGCTGCTGCTATTGTGAGAAGGTGTCCTGTGATAATTAACTCAGTCTGGGCAAAAGGTCATGTCTCAATCACCTAGGCTGTATAAAGGATTAGTTAATTAGCTCATGTCAATTAGGTTACGTTTGTATTGTTAGAGTAATATTTTCTCCTGTATATAAGACTGTATTCTGGTTCTGAATGAAGTGAGTTCATGTTAGCAACAAGCAAGTGTCGCCTTGTTTTGTGCTCAGAGAGGTTGGAATATCTGATATCTTTATACAGCCTAGGTTATTGAGACATGACCTTTTGCCCAGACTGAGTTAATTATCACAGGACACCTTCTCAAAATAGCAGCAGCTCCAATAGGAGTCGTCCCGTCTCCTACATTGTATAGAGGACAATGTGATCAGCTCATCCAATTAACATAAACACAGGTAGTTGGAGTGGATGACACCAGCATCTCCTCACAGGATGTGTCCCAACAGTATAATTCAGTCTTATCATTCTAATATGGCATATAAAGGGTTCCCAGAGTCTGTATGTTTTGGGGGGACATGGAGCTTAATCCAAAGTAACACCAACCCCAGGGTCCCCAGGCATACAGCTCACAGAGAGCACCATTCCCCCAAATGCTAGGGCTCATAATCAAAAAGCAACAGGCTTGCATTCAGTCCTCTCCAACAGCCTCTGTCTCGGCTAGGTCTGTCACAGGCTATCTGTTCGAGTCGAACATGAGTTCGAATTGAACATTGGCTGTTCGAAGAACAGCGAACAATTTGGGGTGTGCGCAGCAAATTCGAAAAGCCGCAGAACACCCTTCAAAAGTCTATGGGAGAAATCTAAAGTGCTAATTTTAAAGGTTAATATGCAAGTTATTGTCATAAAAAGTGTTTGGGGACCTGGGTCCTTCCCTAGGGGACATGTACCAATGCAAAAAGTTTTAAAAATGGCAGTTTTTTCAGGAAGAAGTTATTTTAATAATGCTTAAAGTGAAACCCTAAAAGTGAAATATTCCTTTAAATTTTGTACCTGTATTGTACACAGAGGCAGAGGAAATGATGTCATCTCTCTCCTCGGCTCGGCATTTTCCGTTGCCGAGGAGAGAAGACTGTAATGTGAGTGCACCAACACAACACATCACAGTAGAACATGCCAGGCACACAATACACCCCCGATTTCCCCCCCAATCACCCCTCCCCCCGTCACACTGACACCAAGCAGTTTTTTTTTTTTTTTTTCTGATTACTGCATTGGTGTCAGTTTGTGACAGTGTGTTAGGGCAGTTAGTATTAGCCCCCTTTAGGTCTAGGATACCCCCCTAACCCCCCCAATAAAGTTTTAACCCCTTGATCACCCCCCGTCGCTAAGCGATCATTTTTCTGATCGCTGTATTAGTGTCACTGGTGACGCTAGTTAGGGAGGTAAATATATAGATTCGCCATCAGCGTTTTATAGCGACCGGGACCCCCATATACTACCTAATAAATGTTTTAACCCCTTAATTGCCCCCTAGTTAACCCTTTCACCACTGATCACCGTATAACCGTTACGGGCGACGCTGGTTAGTTTGTTTATAGTGTCAGGGCTCCCGCCATTTATTACCGAATAAAGGTTTAGCCCCCTGATCGCCCGGCGGTGATATGCGTCGCCCCAGGCAGCGTCGGGTTAGCGCCAGTACTGCTAACACCCACGCACGCAGCATACACCTCCCTTAGTGGTATAGTATCTGATCAGATCTATACTAGCGTCCCCAGCAGTTTAGGGTTCCCAAAAATGCAGTGTTAGCGGGATCAGCCCAGATACCTGCTAGCACCTGCGTTTTGCCCCTCCGCCCAGGCCCAGCCCAGCCCACCCAAGTGCAGTATCGATCGATCACTGACACTTACAAAACACTAAACGCATAACTGCAGCGTTCGCAGAGTCAGGCCTGATCCCTGCGATTGCTAACAGTTTTTTTGGTGAACTGGCAAGCACCAGCGGCCTAGTACACCCCGGTCGTAGTCAAACCAGCACTGCAGTAACACTTGGTGACGTGGCAAGTCCCATAAATGCAGTTCAAGCTGGTGAGATGGCAAGCACAAGTAGTGTCCCGCTGCCACCAAGACAACGAACACAGGCCCCTCGTGCCCATAATGCCCTTCCTGCTGCATTCGCCAATCCTAATTGGGAACCCACCACTTCTGCAGCGCCTGTACTTTCCCCAACCAAATGCAGTCGGCTGCACGAGAGGCATTTTCTTTATGTCCCCCCGAGTACCCCTACCCAACGAACCCCCCCAAAAAAGATGTCGTGTCTGCAGCAAGCACGGATATAGGCGTGACACCCGCTATTATTGTCCCTCCTGTCCTGACAATCCTGGTCTTTGCATTGGTGAATGTTTTGAACGCTACCATGCACTAGTTGAGTATTAGCGTAGGGTACAGCATTGCACAGACTAGGCACACTTTCACAGGGTCTCCCAAGATGCCATCGCATTTTGAGAAACCCGAACCTGGAACCGGTTACAGTTATAAAAGTTAGTTACAAAAAAAAGTGTGTGTGTGTGTGTGTGTGTGTGTGTGTGTGTGTGTGTGTGTGTGTGTATGTATGTATATATATATATATATATATATATATATATATATATATATATATATATATATATATATAAAAAAAATTGTTGTCGTTTTATTGTTCTCTCTCTCTCTCTCTATTGTTCTGCTCTTTTTTGCTGTATTCTATTCTGCAATGTTTTATTGTTATGTTTTATCATGTTTGCTTTTCAGGTATGCAATTTTTTTTATACTTTACCGTTTACTGTGTTTTTATTGTTAACCATTTTTTTGTCTTCAGGTACGCCATTCACGACTTTGAGTGGTTATACCAGAATGATGCCTGCAGGTTTAGGTATCATCTTGGTATCATTCTTTTCAGCCAGTGGTCGGCTTTCATGTAAAAGCAATCCTAGCAGCTAATTAGCCTCTAGACTGCTTTTACAAGCAGTGGGAGGGAATGTGCCCCCCCCCCCACCGTCTTCCGTGTTTTTCTCCTGTCTCAACAGGGAACCTGAGAATGCAGCCGGTGATTCAGCCAGCTGACCATAGAGCTGATCAGAGACCAGAGTGGCTCCAAACATCTCTATGGCCTAAGAAACCGGAAGCTACGAGCATTTCATGACTTAGTTTTCGCCGGATGTAAACAGCGCCATTGGGAAAGCATTTTATCACACCGATCCTGGTGTGGTCAGATGCTTTGAGGGCAGAGAAGAGATCTAAGGTCTAATAAACCCCATTTTTTTTTTTTCAAAAAAAGAGTACCTGTCACTACCTTTTGCTATCATAGGGGATATTTACATTCCCTGAGATAACAATAAAAATGATTTAAAAAAAAAAAAAAGGAACAGTTTAAAAATAAGATAAAAAAAGCAAAAAGCACCCCTGTCCCCCCCTGCTCTCGCGCTAAGGCGAACGCAAGCGTCGGTCTGGCGTCAAATGTAAACAGCAATTGCACCATGCATGTGAGGTATCACCGCGAAGGTCAGATCGAGGGCAGTAATTTTAGCAGTAGACCTCTGTAAATCTAAAGTGGTAACCTGTAAAGGCTTTTAAAAATGTATTTATTTTGTTGCCACTGCACGTTTGTGCGCAATTTTAAAGCATGTCATGTTTGGTATCCATGTACTCGGCCTAAGATCATCTTTTTTTTATTTCATCAAACATTTGGGCAATATAGTGTGTTTTAGTGCATTAAAATTTAAAAAGTGTGTTTTTTTTTTTTTTTTCCCCAAAAAATGCGTTTGAAAAATCGCTGCGCAAATACTGTGTGAAAAAAAAAAAAAAAAAAAAACGCCCACCATTTTTTAATCTGTAGGGCATTTGCTTTAAAAAAATATATAATGTTTGGGGGTTCAAAGTAATTTTCTTGCAAAAAAAATAATTTTTTGCATGTAAACAAAAAGTGTCAGAAAGGGCTTTGTCTTCAAGTAGTTAGAAGAGTGGGTGGTGTGTGACATAAGCTTCTAAATGTTGTGCACAAAATGCCAGGACAGTTCAAACCCCCCCCCCCCAAATGACCCCATTTTGGAAAGTAGACACCCCAAGCTATTTGCTGAGAGGCATGTCAAGTCCATGGAATATTTTATATTGTGACACAAGTTGCGGGAAAGAGACAATTTTTTTTTTTTTTTTTGCACAAAGTTGTCACTAAGAGCCCTTTCACACTAGGGCGGGGGCGGCGGTAAAACGCCGCTATTGTTAGCGGCGTTTTACCGTCGGTAAAACCGCCCCCGCTAGCGGCCGAGAAAGGGTTAAATACCACCGCAAAGCGCCTCTGCAGAGGTACTTTGCCGGCGGTATAGCCGCGCCGTCCCATTGATTTCAATGGGCAGGAGCGGTGAAGGAGCGGTATACACTCCGCTCCTTCACCGATCCGAAGATGCTGCTGGCAGGACTTTTTTTTACCGTCCTGCCAGCGCATCGCTCCAGTGTGAAAGCCCTCGGGGCTTTCACACTGGAATGAAAGCAGCGGCACTTTCGGGTCGGTTTGCAGGCGCTATTATTAGCGCAATAGCGCCTGCAAACCGCCCCAGTGTGAAAGGGCTCTAAATGATATATTGCTCAAACGTGCCATGGGAATATGTAAAATTACACCCCAAAATACATTCTGTTGCTTCTCCTGAGAACGGGGATACCACATGTGAGACTTTTTGGGAGCCTAGCCGCGTACGGGACCCCGAAAACCAAGCACCGCCTTCAGGCTTTCTAAGGGCATAAATTTCTGATTTCACTCTTCACTGCCTATCACAATTTCGGAGGCCATGGAATGCCCAGGTGGCACAACCCCCCCCCCCAAATGACCTTATTTTGGAAAGTAGACACCCCACGCTATTTGCTTAGAGGTATAGTGAGTATTTTGCAAACCTCACTTTTTGTCACAAAGTTTTGAAAAATGTTTTTTCTTGTCTTTCTTCATTTTCAAAAACAAATGAGCTGCAAAATACTCACCATGCCTCTCAGCAAATAGCTTGGGGTGTCTACTTTCCTAAATGGGGTCATTTGGGGGGGGGGGGGGGGGGGGGGTTGTGCCACCTGGGAATTCCATGGCCTCTGAAACTTTGATAGGCAGTGAAGAGCGAAATCAAAAATTTACACCCTTAGAAATCCTGAAGGCAGAGATTGGTTTTTGGGGCCACGTATGCGTCTAGGCTCCCAAAAAGTCCGACATATGTGGTATCCCCATACTCAGAAGCAGCTAAATGTATTTTGGGGTGCAATTCCACATATGCCCATGGCCTGTGTGAGCCTATATATCATTTAGTGACAACTTTGTGCAAAAAAAAAAAAAAATGTGTCACTTTCCCGCAACTTGTGTCAAAATATGAGAAAGGCTCTGACAAAGAGCAGTAAACAGTGTGTGCCACTTCCCATGAGTCTGAAAAAGACCAAAAAATTCCCCTATGGTGGGATTTTCCAGGCACTACCATAAATAATACAGTATAGGTACAAAAATAGTTTGCAATTCTAACACGCTTCCTGTCCTAGGGTGACAGTACTGCTCCTGCATATATACAAAACGCGAGTGTTGTCACCTTAGGACAGGAAGTGTGTTGCTGGCAGGATTACTACATCTAGGGACTGGTATGCAAAATATTAAATGTTTGTTCTTGGATTTAGAAAAAGACCAAAGAATTCCCCTATGGTGGGATTTTCCAGGCACTACCATAAATAATACAGTATAGGTACAAAAATAGTTTTTATTACAAAAATCGAACAAAGTAGATAATTTAACAAAATATACAAATCAAATACAGAAACTATGTACAATGGGATACTTCAAAACCAGAGTACATATCATTGAGAATACAAATAGCAGAACAATGGAGAAAAGACCAAAGGTCGGGATATAATAAGTCTCACTGAACCGACGCATTTCAGAGAATCCTTCATCAGGGTTCACCAAGTGAGAGTTACCATCTATGGGATTACAGAGTAAAAGAAAGTAATTAACATCACACACAAAGCAGATGACAGTCCCCCCACACCCAGTGAAGGTATGTGTGAAAGTCATACTCACTTCCAAAGTACAAATGCTATAAGAGTATCCAAGGCATAAAATCAACTTCACAAAGGTCTCCCAGGCCGTGTGCATGTAAAGGTAGCCCAATGGCTGGCCATACAGGATGTTATTGTAGAAGACTGATGTAACAGAGGAAATCCCAATTTGTGCTAAAGAACCCTTAGGCACTGCGTTTGTGCGCAGGCTGGGGTCCAAACGTCTCAGGACCTGAAACCAAGGACACAACCCCATAAATAACGATAATTTAAACAGTCAAAGTGTGCAGTGATAGCTGCTAGGATCGATAGTATATCAGATCCCAAAATGTGTAAGGGGTATGTACACATATGTAGGGACCAGCAATAGGGAACATACCTGTGAACTGGATCCAGAGGTGAGACCTACAGTTTGTCATATAGGGGAGAGGCTGAAAGTCTGGGCTGGCCACCATACAGCTACAGGTAGTAAAAAAGACCTGGTTTGGAGAAAAAAAAAGTGATTCTAATGTAGGTGGGTATATTCCAATAATAAGGAAAAAAAGGCCAAACAGCATCTTGAATAAACATAAAAATAAAAAAGAAAGGAAAATAACCCAAATTGCTATAAATCACCTTCTTAGTCAGCCCAGGGACACAGCATCAGTGAAACGTCCTCCTCCGATCACAGGATCAGAGTGAATGGGCTCAGTGTTTATATCCACCAGGTTATGCTGTCAGCTGATTATAACGAAGATCAGCTGAAAGGATCTGTATTGCCCTGAGCTCTCTCATCCCACCCCCCAACATCTGAATAGTTATCAGCCTGAAAGGGATGTGCACTCAGCCTAACAGAGGAAATCCCAATTTATGCTAAAGAACGCTGCGCCTGAGGGTTTGGCGCAGCGTTTGTGCACAGGCTGGGGTCCAAACTTCTCAGGACCCGAAACCAAGGACACAACCCCATAAATGACAATAATTTAAACCGTCAAAGTGTGCAGCGATAGCTGCTAGGATCGATAGTATATCAGATCCCAAAATGTGTAAGGGATATGTACACATATGTAGGGACCAGCAACAGGGAACATACCTGTAAACTGGATCCAGAGGTGGGACCTATAGTTTGTCATAACAGCTGAATAGTTATCAGCCTGAAAGGGATGTGCACTCAGCCTGGTCCAATCAATGGGCCCCCTGAGTGTGGACCGCGCCACGCCTCCCCGCAAATGCACTGCGCATGCACGCCAGCCAAGCTGGAACGCAAGGCAGTGGCAAACGTCACGGCACCGCGCATCGGAGTTGCGCGCCGCCGTCCACTCCCACCGGCACGGCAAGCCTGCACTGGAGACAGCCAAGCTGATCCAGGTCAGGGAATGAGGAGCGTCAAAAAGCAACTCCCCCCAGCGTGTCCCAGAGAAGGACACCCTTGCCGTGCCGGGTCTGCGCACAAAGATAGCAACAGCTAAGTAAGAGTGGGCTTAAGCACCTATACCATCCATAACAAAAAAAGGAAAAAATAATCTGCAAAAAAGAATCAATGATAATAACATGGCATGCATGCATGAGATTCATGCATGTAGAGATGCACAACCAAGATAGTATATGGATATAATACAAATGCAACCTCAGCATGGAAGACAATTGTGAAGTCGTTACACGGAAAGAAAAAAAACAAACGGCCACAGATCAGGCATCCAGGGTTCGGACCTACTCATGTATCAATCTTGGAGTCTGATCTGGTAAAGACAACATTAATGTCCCCATCCCCAACAAATATAGAGGCATTAGATGTAAGCAAGCCCCTCAAATATCAAAGGAAACTTATATTTGGTATCCCACGTAAAAAATGTGTATATGCGGGCAACAAAAGCCATCATAAAAGTGAGAACAGATAAGGGGGAGGTAGGGGGGCCGGGGTCAAATATAGACCCCCTGCATCCAACAGTAAAGCAACATGGGGTGCTAACATGGCAAATGCTGAGAAGTAAGCCTACTTCTCCATACCCCCGGAGTCAAAGCCCTCCAAGAATGGCTTGAAGCATGTTGTATCATTGAGTCCCGGGGGCCTGGTCGCCCGCAGATTGTAAATCCATCTCAGTTTGAGCTGGAGGAGATCCTTATTCCAATCTCCCCCCCTCGAACTGGGGTGCACTCGATCCAAAATTAAAAATTTGATTTTTGGGAACAGTCCCTTATGAACCAGGGCAGTATGTCTCCCCAGTGGTAGATCGGGGTCGCATGTCTGCATGCTCCTGATGTGGCGGTATGCCCTATGCCAGAATTCCAATTTGGTCTTCCCGACATAGAAGCATCCGCAATCACACCGGAGCATGTACACAACCCCCTTGGTCTTACAGTTGGCAAAGTGTTTGGGCCTGAAGGTACTGCCATCAGGCAGAGTTGTCAAAATATAAAATATTCCATGGACTCAACATGCCTCTCAGCAAATAGCTTGGGGTGTCTACTTTCCAAAATTGGGTAATTTGGGGGGGGGGGGGGTTGTGCCATCTGGGCATTTTATGGCCTTGAAAACTGTGATAGGTAGTGAGGAGTGAAATTTAAAAATTTACGCCCTTAGAAATCCTGAAGGCGGTGATTGGATTTCGGGGCCTCGTATGCGGCTAGGCTCCCAAAAAGTCCCACACATGTGGTATCCCCGTACTCAGGAGAAGCAGCTGAATGCATTTTGGGGAGCAATTCGACATATGCCCATGGCCTGTGTGAGCAATATATCATCATTTAGTGACAACTTTTTGTAATTTTTTTTTTTTTGTCATTATTCAATCACTTGGGACAAAAAAAAATAATATTCAATGGGCTCACCATGCCTCTTAGCAATTTCCTTGGGGTGTCTACTTTCCAAAATGGGGTCATTTGGGGGGGGGGGGTTGTACTGCCCTGTCATTTTAGCACCTCAAGGAATGACATAAGCAGTCATAAACTAAAAGCTGTGTAAATTCCAGAAAATGTAACCTAGCTTGTAGACGCTATAACTTTTGCGCAAACCAATAAATATACACTTATTGACATTTTTTTTTACCAAAGACATGTGGCCGAATACATTTTGGCCTAAATGTATGACTAAAATTGAGTTTGTTGGATTTTTTTACGACAAAAAGTAGAAAATATAATTTTTCAAAATTTTCGGTCTTTTTCTGTTTATAGCGCAAAAAATAAAAACGGCAGAGGTGATCAAATACCATCAAAAGAAAGCTCTATTTGTGGGAAGAAAAGGACGCAAATTTCGTTTGGGTACAGCATTGCATGACCGCGCAATTAGCAGTTAAAGCGACGCAGTGCCAAATTGTAAAAAGTGCTCTGGTCAGGAAGGGGGTAAATCCTTCCGGGTCTGAAGTGGTTAATGAATTGTCGGTCCCGATAATACATATAAGTCATTGAAAAATAAAAAAAATGTGTGGGGGTCCCCCAAAATTCCATTACCAGGCCCTTCAGGTCTGGTATGGATATTAAGGGGAACTCCGCGCCAAAATTAAAAAAAAAAAAAAAAAAGGCATGGGGTTCCCCCCAAAAATCCATACCAGAAAGGGTCTGGTATGGATTTTAAGGGGAACTCCACAACAAATTTTTTTTAAAAATGGCGTGGGGTTCCCCCAAAAATACACACTAGACCCTTATCTGAGCACGCAACCTGGCAGGCTGCAGGAAAAGAGGGGGGGACGAGAGAGCGCCCCCCCCCCCTCCTGAACCGTACCAGGCCACATGCCCTCAGCATGAGGAGGGATGTCCCCATGTTGATGGGGACAAGGGTCTCATCCCCCACAACCCTTGCCCGGTGGTTGTGGGGTTCTGTGGGCGGGTGGCTTATCGGAATCTGGAAGCCCCCTTTAACAAAGGGGACACCCAGATCCCACCCACCCCATGTGAATTGGTAAGGGGTACATTGTACCCCTACCATTTCACAAAAAGAAAGTGTCAAAATGTTAATAAAACCACAGGAGACGGCTTGGGACAAGTCCTTTATTAAAAATAAAAGAATTAAAAAGAGATTCCAGCGATGTAATCC
>NC_133326.1:435522562-435585345 GCF_042186555.1 Aquarana catesbeiana | reverse complement strand
AATATCCCCTATGATAACAATAGGTAGTGACAGGTACTCTTTTTTGAAAAAAATGTGGTCTATTAGACCCTAGATCTCTCCTCTGCCCTCAAAGCATATGACCACACCAAGATTGGTGTGATAAAATGCTTTGCCAATTTTCCAATGGTGCCTTTTATATCTGGTGATACTTAAGTCATGAAATGCTCGTAGCTTCCGGTTTCTTAGGCCATAGAGATGATTGGAGCCGTTCTGGTCTCTGATCAGCTCTATGGTCAGCTAGCTGAACCACCGGTTGGGACAGGAGAGCCTGAGAAAACCATGAAAGACGGTGGGGGGGGGGGGGACGTTCCCTCCCTCTGCTTATAAAAGCAGTCTAGAGGCTAATTAGCTGCTTTTGTATGAAAGCCGACCACTGGCTGAAAAGAATGATACCAAGAGGATACCTAAACCTGCAGGCATCATTCTGGTATGATACCAGTACGTTGCTGGTCCTTGTTGGGCATACATTGTAATTTCGTTTTTTTCATGCAGCCTGTGGGCTGAACGAAAAAAAAAAAAAAAATTGATCGGTGGGTATGCGCACCATTAGAATACCGCTCTCCATCCACCCACTTCTAATGAGGGGCATACATGCACCATTTTTTTTTTTAACTGTGGTGGTGAAATCACCTCGACAGCGCTGGAGTCATGGCTTTACGTATCGTGGGAGCAAACGCTGTTGCTGTCAAGATAAATAAACCTGTGCTGCAGCTGAATGGTTTACCTGCTAAGCAAATGATGGTTAACAATAAAACAAAGTAACATTACAGTATAACAGTAATGTTATACCATACCTGCAAAGCAAATACAATAAAACGGAAAATTGTATACTTACCTTTCCGTAATTTTCCTTTCCTGGTGCATCTTCATGGCAGCATACATATGGGTTGTGACTCCGCCCCCACAACCTGATAGGACTGGTTAACTATAAATCAAAGATAGACCCGGCTCACAGCATTCTCTGTAACTCTCACCATTTGGGTGGGTATCTGTATGCTGCCATGAAGATGCACCAGGAAAGGAAAATTACGGTAAGGTGAGTATACATTTTTCCATTTTCCTGGTGCATCATGGCAGCATACATATGGGGACTAACTCGCCACATAGGAGGGTGCAAGAAAAATTTTGTAATCATCAGTAGCGCAAGTATGCACCAAGAATTTTTCCAAATGTTACTGTCGCGAGCTGGGTTCACCTATAAATGTGTAATGAAGGTGTCCTGGGAAGACCATATTGCTGACTTGCAAATAACCTCAGGAGACACTCAGCGCTGAGCTGTCCACAAAGCTGGCGCTGCCCTAGTTAAATGTGCTCTTAAGACCTCCAAAACAGGAAGGCCTTGAAGAGTAGGCTCTTTTAATTGTCTTAACAATCTAGGAGGTGACTGAACGTGTTGATGCTGACTGACCCTGCCTTAAGCCATGCTGGAACCAAGTACATATTTCAGCTTTCCTGAATGAAAGGGTAGCTGCCAAGCAGGTCACCAGCATTAACTCAACCAACCTACAGGAGATGTGGTTCCCACACTCAACCGAGAAAGACGGGAAATTAACTTCCTGGTTAAATTGGAAGGAGAAAGACACCCCATGGATAAAAGCAGTTTGGAGTTTTAGGACTATTCTGTTCTGTCCGGGTATAATGTTAAGTGAGGCTCCTTGAGTGCAAAGCCTTCAGTTCTACATCCTTCTTCACAGAGGTTGTAGCAACCAAAAATACGGTCTTTAGGGTTTGCAGAGTGTAGTCAATTCTGTAGGATAGAAATGAGTCTTTGATAGAAATGGGGACCATAAGCAAGTTCCACATAGGGAACAGTGGTTTCCTGGGAGGCCTATAACTTCATGCAAGCCTTTTAAGAATTGCATCACTAAGGGTTAAGGACTCCTTAAACCCCTGCAAGTGCAGACAAAGCTGAACTTTGAGCTTTACACATATTTGAACCTAGGCCCCTGTTCAGCCCCATTTGCAAGAACTGTGGAACCTTGGCTGGTTTAGGTGATAAAGGACTCCAGGCTTTTGCTGTGTGAGATCTGCATAATTTTCCCATATTCTTAGGTAAATCTTATTCATGAAGACCTCTCTGGTTTGACACAGGGTAGGCACTACCTGCACTGAGCATACTTGACTTGGTAGCCACTGCCTCTCAACTTCCATGCCATCAAAAGTAGTCTCTTGGAGCTGGATGGCAAAACTGTCCATGAGAGAGCAAATCCGTCATCGCTGGAAGGGGGCAGTGCTGATTCAATGCTTAATGTAGTGATATAAAAAATATCGGGTGGATAGTATAGTGGTATCGTGGGTATGATAATGAATTAGTAAGTACTCTTCCGCTGCAACCCAATTCTTCCAGAGAGATGCACTTTATTGACTTCCAACACAGAACAAAGTCCAAAGTCCACAGATGACAGAAAAATCCGACAGAGTAGATATAATTCAGAGACCCACGTTCCTAGGTCTGTGTGTTCCCAGCCATACACAGACAAGCCTAACCTAAAACTATAGACTGAATGCCGTGTTATATTCCCTAGATATTGAATGGCTGAGCAATTTGATTGGCCGTCTCCATTCAGGTCTTTTATATACTTTAGTCTTTCAGATAGACAACAACTCCCAGCCGTGAACAGCTGCAGTCATAAACCACCCCAATTTGCACTCCCGCATATCAACATCAACAAGTCCCCTTAGATATGTGTAATTAGATTAGATTAACAGATACCACCTGAACACCCTTTGAAATGTTAAAATAGACTTGCATAAGATAAACACATCAAAGGGTCTTCAGCTGTCCCCTTGCTATGTTAAAATTCAGTTGGACAAATCAACCAGTCAATTGAATTCTGGCCTGGTCAATATTGACTGTATGTGCACATATATATAATGTCCCACATAAATCGGTGAACATATTACAACATATACAACATATACCCCCACTTGGGTTGGTTCTAACTACTAGAACTGGCCCATAAATCAAACAAAAAATATCATTATGATTTAAAGGTACTGGATGCTTTACAATGGCTCATATAAAATATGAAGTTGAAACTGGTTACATCTCTCTTCGCCAGCCTCTAAATATCCCCATGAAACAGTTATTAGATAATATAACTTTTAGACCATGACTAGAAAAGGATTTGGTAAACATCAGTGGCCCATATAGCTGTTAGGCCTTATTATATCACATCAAGATCTTGAATATTGCGCAAAGATGAGCTGATGTCACAGTCCATTCTTCGGTCTGACTTCCTCACATCTCTCACCATCTCACTGAAAGTAAACTTGGTATGCTCTGGGAACTCCAATCCACATAAGTCCAGGATTTTTCTCATCTCCAGGCTCAAGCTTTCCATTTTTAAAGATGCTTTTACGCAAACACTCAACTTTCATCTTTACAGTAAGAAGAACTACCAATGTACCAGCACTCACTTTCAAGGTAGAAAAGGTTTGGATATGACAGTAAAAACTGTGCTGCAAACTATTTCCTTGCACTTGACATTCATGAGTCCATCTTTGTTGATTGCCAGTCACAATTTGCTTTTGTAATTTGCTGTAGGCCGACCCCTCATTGCCTTCAATAAAGCAGTTACTTGGATCATTCAGTCCACAATTACACCTGAATGGTATACCAACATATACATATAGATATACCCCCACACGATGGTTCAGATAGAGTCATCAGTGTTTATCAGATCTTCTATCCAGACAAAGCGGCAGTGGAAATTCTTGCCAGTATCTTCACCATGAAAGGTAGAAAGGTCTTTTTCATCCATATATGTCATAGCCTTTAGCATATTATAAACAACTGAATCAACAAAGTTTCAAATCATGACTAGAGTGATGAATTTCACTCACCCCTCTTATAAATTTAGGAAAACCACCCAACATACTATAATTTATGCTATGCCAAGCCATTGTGCAGCATCTCACCTTAGATGTCAAATATATTGATTAATACGCATTATGTAATATGTACAGATGTCATGAAAATTATTTTAGGCTTAAATGCTTCTCTTTGGTTTTAAGATAAAGTTCAAGAAAATAAAAGATAAAGAAAATAAAAAATGAAAAGCAAAATATATCAGGAAAAAGGGAGAAAAATTAAAAATTAGGGCGTTGAAGAAAAAAGAAAAAAAGGTCCATTGCTTGATGAATTTTGAGAGAGTCCATGAATGCTTTATAATTCCATGTATAGTGATATATTGTCTATTCAGCATTTCTCCCATAATTCTCCCCCACTAGCCAGCAATTTCAGACTGTGCTTCTGCTATTCACCTTCATTTAAATGTCAATATCTGAAAGACAAAAAAACTCTAACAAAACTAATTAGCAAGGTCTTTAAACTTTGTTTGAAGTTAAAACAAAAAAACACTATTTACACATATACAGTTTAAAGCTAATTCACCCCCACTGCTAGAGAAGTGTCATCTGCATTCAAAAACAGATCTGGAGAATGTACATCTTGTACATTCATGACACCCTGTACCCCCTTCAACTGCTCTAACAATTTATCACGTTCCCCTCTCATCCTGTCATACTCAATCTTCAGGTGGTCATATTTCTGTTTTAACTGAGAAAACGGTATCCAAGTCTTGGACCTTTTCTTATTATTATTTTGGTCAGCTCTGTTTTTCATATTAATATCACTTATTTTTGACCCGGTGTGTCCTCTCTGGGTGTTATCATAGGATATTATCTTACCTGATCTTTATGCTCAGTATTTGTCCTAAACAATGTGGCTAAATCAATTTTGACAGCCTGCTCATTTGACTTTCTCCATAAATGGTCTGCTCTCAACAATATGTCTTTTAAATCATGAGGATTTGGGGTAACTAATAAAATATTTTGTTTGATATCTTCATGCAACGCATCTAGGAACATACTCATATGTATCAAGCCACCACGCTCAAATGCAAGATTATTACGGACCAATAATTCCATAATAGTTGCTATCCTGTGTGACAATTCATAGGGAGATTCATTTTGCATTTGTTGGATCCTCCCATGAATAGTAACATCAGAATGTACACCATACAAAACACATAATAATTCCAGTAATATGTCCCTTGTCCTCAGAGGCTAAATACAGATCTGTGTAATTCTCATCCAAAGACCACTTCCTACAGAATGTTGCAAAACTCTTTCTAAGTCAGATGGGTTGAGATTGTACATATCTCTGACCTGCTGCACGTCATAAAACCATTTTAAAAATCTGTTTAAATCATGGTATGGAACCATTCCCATTTCTTTAAGAATTGCGTCTAATCTTTTGGTTTCAAAGGCTTCATTACAAGCTGAACTTCACCTGTATTATTATTATTATTGTTGTAAACTGTGGTAGTCACAATGGGGGCAGCTGGTAATGAATTATCAGATTTAATATGAGCTTCTGTTTGCTGCAGATTGCTGAATCCAAGATTTGATGCATATCTGCATTCCTGAGATCTCTTCTCTAATTCCATAATTCTTAATTTTAATCTCTCATTTTCCTCTAATAATTCATCATAACGTTTAGATTTCTCAAGCAAAGCTGCATGCAATTTTAAATTTACTGTCTCAGTGTCTGATTGGTTTTGTAACCTCTCACAAACACTGTTGCTATTATCAACTGCCTTCTCTAACTGGGTAATTTCCTCAACCTTACCATTCAAAGAACTTTCCATTGTTAAACAGCAAGATAACAAGCCCTGTATAATACAACCTTTTCTTTTACTTTCTGAAATTTTGCTATCAAAAACATTTTTCTCTAAAAATTCCTTCATCATCGTCTATGTCTGCTTACATTTTTCTGGAATTTCATAAGGACCGCCATTACGCTTAATACATTTTAATACCCATCTGTTAACTTTATCAGAACTGACACTAGCTTCACACTAAGTAAGCATTTTGACTATATTACTAATAATTAAAAAAAAATAAAGAAGGCAATATTTTACTCACCACATTAATTACTCTTCAGCTTCCAGTTCAGGTCTTCTGGTACACGACACAGTCCTTTTTTTGTTGTTGTTTCCAGTCTCCAGAGAATAATTCTGGGGTTCCAAACTTGTTTAATTTTGTAGATCAGACTCTCTTATGTCACAACCAGACAGAGTCACAGTACAGCTCTTGGTTCTTCATCAGACTTCTGTCCACCTCACAGGATTGTTGTCACCACCGACTTCTGTTACTAAGTCCGAAAATGCTCTTCTGGTCACTTGAATGGCACCAATGTAGTGACATCAAAATATGTATTGGGTGATATGATGTAGAGTGGTTATTATAATTAATATTTAGGTATTATTATACCTAACACCCGCAGCAACCCCGGTTTGAATCCGAGTCACGGCACCAATGTAGTGATATAAAAATATCGGGTGGATAGTATAGTGGTATCGTGGGTATGATAATGAATTAGTAAGTACTCTTCCGCTGCAACCCAATTCTTCCAGAGAGATGCACTTTATTGACTTCCAACACAGAACAAAGTCCAAAGTCCACAGATGACAGAAAAATCTGACAGAGTAGATATAATTCAGAGACCCACGTTCCTAGGTCTGTGTGTTCCCAGCCATACACAGACAAGCCTAACCTAAAACTATAGACTGAATGCCTTGTTATATTCCCTAGATATTGAATGGCTGAGCAATTTGATTGGCCGTCTCCATTCAGGTCTTTTATATACTTTAGTCTTTCAGATAGACAACAACTCCCAGCCGTGAACAGCTGCAGTCATAAACCACCCCAATTTGCACTCCCGCATATCAATATCAACAAGTCCCCTTAGATATGTGTAATTAGATTAGATTAACAGATACCACCTGAACACCCTTTGAAACGTTCAAATAGACTTGCATAAAAGATTAACACATCAAAGGGTCTTCAGCTGTCCCCTTGCTATGTTAAAATTCAGTTGGACAAATCAACCAGTCAATTGAATTCTGGCCTGGTCAATATTGACTGTATGTGCACATACATATAATGTCCCACATAAATCGGTGAACATATTACAACACTTAAGAGTAGGAGAGAGAGAGACACACTAGAGCCTCCTAAGCCAAAATGGTACATTTGTAATTATTGATACAGGAAGCTCCACTGACAGCCTAAGAATTCTACCCTTCCACTGCTGCCTAGGCACAGTACAAATCTTGCTCCACTTGCTAAAAAGGAGTGAATGACAGAAGTGCTTTGAACACTACTCCGTTTAAGAAATTCAAATACTATTCCTCATAAGCTTAACATCCCATGACCTTAAGCAGCCTGGTCTTTGAAATGAGTCCCCCAACCTTTCTAGCTGGCGTCTGATGTGATAATGTTCCATCTGAGAATAATTGGTCAGTTATGAAGAGCCAAGGATACTCCGGCATTGTTCTGCTGGAAGAGACTTCACTCCCAAAGCACCTTTGGCTTTCTCTATCAGAGGATGGAAATTCCCTTGTGTAAGTTCTACTGAATTTTTCCCGTCGCTATTGCAGACAGTAAGACCTTTGTGAATGCTCTGGGAGAGATGTACAGACCGAAGGGGAGGAACTCAACTGGTAGAAAAATTGAGGATGAATTGGGACAAGTAGGTGTCAGGAGAATCCAGTCTCCCAGATTTATGAATAATATAATTGATTGGAGGTTTTGAATCTTGCACGACTCTAACTTCCTGTGCTGCTTGTCAATTTTTTTTTTTTTTTTTAAACTTTAGCACTGGGCACAGATTACCTGGTTTTCATTTTTTATTTTTGCTAGGAACAGAGGTGAACCGAATCCTCATCTCCCATGGGTAACTGGAACCTTCACGATTGCTCGTTCTTTTTTCTTTTTATATTCAGCTACAAACTGGAACAGAATTTTTTACTTTCCCATCAACTCTGGTAGCCTGGCTGACTGGAAGAGATTGAAAGGTAGACCTCCCACCTGTCAATGTGATATGATCGGTATGCTCATTGAATTATGCCCCTGCATGGGTGAGTTTGTCATGTTATACTTTTTCAATAAAAATTATTGTACCAGAAAGGCGGACCTCCCTTAAACTTCCGCCAATGTCATGCCAATATAGCTGATATGGCCCACTGATCCTGAAAGTTTTCCCTCCAGGTGTGTGTGTAAAGCTTTTCACAGGCACCCCCTGGATTAGTGCACCCTTAAAAAGGGACTTCCGCTGTTCTGTTAAGACAGGAGCCTTAGAGCTTTAAGGCTTCAATAATGAAGATTACTAAACGAACTGGAGAAGTACCCAATCTTTTTTCCAGTCCGCAGGATTTTGCCTCCTTGTGTCTACTTGGGAGTCACCACCTGTATGCTGGACCTTTGAATTTTCTGTTTTTTGTCAGATGATATTTGCCCTGACCTGCTAATGGTCACCCTTGAGGTGGCTGTATCCTGTCTACTCCCAAATAGATTGGATCTGTGTTCTGGTGTCTTGCAACATTATTTTTTTTGTTCCACCAACCATGGCTTCAGCCATAATGCCCTCCTTGCCGTGACCGCGGGGAACACCGCTCTTGAAAAACATCAATTAATGCCTGACACATCCACCACAAAGTATGCCGCCAATTTCAGCTCTTACAAAGCTGCTACCACCTTGTCTCTTCACTTCTTCCAGACGGGCTTATTTATAGGGTTACACCACTTTTTTTTTTTTTTTTTTTTTCAAGGCTGTAGTTTTCTGTAATTTGCAATTAAACATGACCATCTGGAGGTGCTCTGCGCACAGAATGTGTACAGAACACCCCCCCTAAACATAATTTCCCAGAAGTCTGCACAAAGAATGGCTTGACATGTGACAAGTCGCACTAGTGGAAACAGCCCAACACAGTGATCCCAGAGCAAGCAGAGCAAGCAAAAGGGGATAGGAAGAGCCCAGGTGAATGCCATAAAGAGCACAATGATCCTAGAGCAACACTGAGAAGGAGATATCAAAAACACAGGTGAATGCCATAAAAAGGGAAAACATACCTGCAAACAATGACCACATAAGCATCCAGCATGCATGAGTAGAGAGCTCTACCATTTGTTGCCCAAAAATGCCATAAAACCATTTAGAACTCACATTTGCCATTAATGATATCAGTGCCTGAGCATGTTCAGATCGCCATCCTAGAAAAGCTCTAGCCAGGAAACACAGAGGCCGCATCACTTCCTGCCTCTCATGCTCAGAGTGTACTTGCACTGCTGCAGCCATCTTGGGAATGGCAAACGCTTATAACACAGAGAAAAGAAGTAAAAAGCATATGTAAAGCAAAAGGAAATGCTGTCACTTACGTCAAAGCTTGTTTAAAGCTTTCTTTGAGAAGCCTGCACCACCAGAATGGGGCTCCAACCATATAGCTTCGTTTAGAAGGCTGTACAGGAAGGACTTCCACCCAGGAGAGGCTGAACCTGGCTGGGGCGACAAGCGGTAAGGGATACCTCACAACTCCAGTCTTGATCAGGTGAGGGGAAAAAAAAAGGAGGAGAATGCTGTGAGCCGGGTCTGTCTTTGATTTATAGTTAACCAATCCTATTAGGTTGTGGGGTCACAACCCAAATGTATGCTGCCATGATGCACCAGGAAAACATAGTCAAAATAAAACATTGCAATCTGTGCCTAAAAAAATATATGCCGAAGCATGGGGGCAATCCGCCCCTAATGTTAGGAGCAAATCACTCCTCCACCCCTGCTGCACCCATGCTTCGGCATATATGCTCTTTTTTTTTTTTTAACTGTGGTGGTGAAATCACCTCCGACAGCGCTGGAGTCACGGCTTTATGTATCGTGGGAGCAAACGCTGTTGTTGTCAAGATAAATAAACCCTTGCTGCAGCTGAAAGGCGTGCCTGCTAAGCAAATGATGGTTAACAATAAAACAAACATTACAGTATAACATAACATACCTGCAAAGCAAATACAATAAAACAAAGTAAAAATAGAGAGAACGATAGGTATAGAAGAATAGTGAGCGAACAGTAGAGCGGACAGTAGAGAGCGAACATAAGAGAGAACAATAGAGAGAGGAGAAAAATACCACAAATATTTTTGGATTTTTTATTTTATACTTTGTGTTTTTGTGCGTTTTTCTTTTTTTTTTCACTTTTATAAAAACTGTAAAAAAACTGTAAACTGAACATTGCAGATTAGGGTCTCTCAAAATGTGATGGCCATCACATCTTTCGAAACCCTGTGTTAGTGTGCCTAGGACTGTGTGGTGCTGTACCCTACGCTAAAACTCCACTAGTGTGTGGTAGCGTTTGAAACATTCACCAATGCAGAGACCAGGTTGGTCAGGACAGGAAGGACAATAAAAGCGGGTTTCACGCCTAAATCCGCATTTGCTGCAGACACAACATCTTTTTTGGAAGTTTCTTTGGGTAGGGGTACCAGGGAGGACAAAAGGAAAATGCCTCTCATGCAGCCAGCTCACTGCATTTGGTTTGGGAAGTTGGGCAAGAGCACTGTCTGGAAACAGAAGTACTCTGACGATCTCTTCCTGAAATTTAAGGAAGGATCCAGTCTGTCCTGAAGCTCTGTATAGCACATGAGCGTTCAGCAAAGCCAATTGAAATAAGTATACAGACACTTTTTTTGTACCGGCGTCTGGTCTTACGGGCAATTAGGTACGGCGCCAACAACTGGTCATTGAGGTCCACCCCTCCCATGTTAAAGTGGATGTAAACCCAATGTCATCCTTTCAAAATTACTGCCATAGGGGTTATCTATAAGGATATACATGCCTCCTGCATGTATCTTTACCTGTCAAATGTCTCCCCTCTGTCTGTTATGAGACCCGAAAAACTGCAGATTCTGTGGATGGGTCTGTTGTCTGGAGCTCGGTGGGTGGAGTCGTAATGTCAGTAGACTCCCCGCCCACCTCTACACTCCCCTTGTCAATATACATTTCTCCTGTGTGTTTCTTACACTGAACTTCTGCTATGATCCCTAACATCCAGTGAAAAGACTGGAAAGTAACCACATGACTTAAGCATGCCAAATCATGCTGAGGTGTGGAACAGCCAATCCTTGCAGAGTTGCTGAAGAAAGGAGTGGGGGTGGGAATTAAAAAATAATGCATGTCTTAGGCTAGTACACGAGATATGTAAATCACCTGTTACTCACAGCAAGGGGGAGGATTTGACAACGTTTTTCTCTGTTTGTCAAGATTTATCTCACTGAACAATAAAAGAGGATTGCTCAGAGCTGGATTAACTCTTTGTGGTAAGCCTGGGCTCAAATGATAGGAAATCTTATACTCTACATAATGAAAAAAAAAAAAAAAAAATTAATTAGGTTTACATCCACTTTAAGGTTGTATTCGTGGACACAGAGGGGTTTCTCCACAACACCAGTTGCCGTAGGAATTTGGACTGCCGTGTCTGCGTGAAGAGAGGACAGAACGAAAACATTCCGTGAATCCCTCCATTTCACTGCTAACAAATTATTACACCTCAAGCAGGCTCTCTCCCCCATCTAAGTCGGGATTCTACAAGCCGTTGGGGAAGCCCCGGCGATTAGATCGCACAGTGCCACATGCGCCAATTCCATAATCAAAAAGGTGACTAAAAAGTGGCACTCTCGTGTAATAATTGTCCATGTACAAGTGGTACCCCTTTCCGAATAAGGGTGACACCAAGTCCCACACTATCTTACCAGCGCTCCCTATGTAATCTGGGCAGTTCTCTGACTCTACGTGACTATCTCTTCCCTCGTAAACCATAAAACTATATGTATAGCCTGTGGTCCTGTCCTCTTGACCCAGTATCTGGCACGCTTGCTGGGAAGATACTGTTTGATAAACAAGCGGCCAGAAAACGTAATCAGGAATTCATCAACGCAGACAACTTGATCGGGAGTAAACAAGGCTGCAAAACGTTGGTTTAAGTGGTTTACGAGGGGCCGAATTTTGTAGAGCCAATCAAATACAGGGTCACCCCAAGGACGACAGTTCATTGTCGCTGAAGTGCATGAACCGCAAGATCTGCTTGTATCGTGTCCTGGTCATGGAGGCAGAGAACATGGGCATATGGTGAATTGGGTCAGTGGACCAATATGACCGCAACTCACTCTTTTTGGTTATGCCCATGAGGAGGGATAGGCCCAGAAAGGTCTTAAATTCGGAAACCGTAATTGGTCTCCAATCTCTGGCAAGGGCCAGCTGAGGATTAACGGTGATGAATTGACCAGCATACAAATTTCTTTGGTCCACAATAGATCTATAGAGATCTTCTGTGAAAAACAGCCAATAAAAATCAAGTGATGTAAAATCAACTGTTTCCACCTGAATTCCGGGTTGGCCAGTAAATGGTGGAAGTACGGGTGCTGCAGAAGTGGTGGGTTCCCAATTAGGATTGGCGAATGCAGCAGGAAGGGCACTATGGGCTCGACGGGCCTGTGTTTGTCTTCTTGGTGGCAGCGGCACACTACTCGTGCTTGCCACCTCGCCAGCTTGAACTGCACTTATGGGACTCACCACGCCACCAAGTGTTACTGCATTGCTAGATGTATGACCAGGAATTACTAGGCTGCTGGTGCTTGCCAGTTCACCAGAAGGAATAGCGGCACTAGTACTGGCTCTCTGCTCCATACGAGGGACCTGCGGTTCTTGCACCTCAACGACAGCAGAAGAAGATCAGGGTCTGGTACGCGTGACCTTGGCAGGGACCACAATTCTGTCGTCAGAGCTATCTGTCAGGGTGCCGCTGTCGTCTTAAGGATCGCATTCTGAGCCTGAATCTGACAGATGAGTGACTTCCTCTTCACTATCTGTCATGCTCAGAAACGTGTAGGCCTCTTCACTAGTGTACCTTCGACTTTACATTTTTGTCTCTAAATTTACTGGTAAACTAGTGAGACTCACAGGTAAAAAAAAGTTCCTGACTGTTAGCAACTAATTCAAACGCTACCAAAAAACTGTTAGCGTTCGCAGGGATCAAGCCTGACTCTGTGAACGCTGCAGTTATGTGTTTTGTAAGTGACAGTGATCGATTGATACTGCACTTGGGTGGGCTGGGCTGGGTAGAGGGGCTAAGCACAGGTGATAGCAGGTATCTGGGCTGATCCCGCTAACAATGCGTTTTTGGAACCCTAAACTGCTGGGGAGGCTAGTATAGATTTGATCAGATCAGATATCGATCCGTTCAGACACTATGCTACTAAGGGAGGCGTACGGTGCGTGCGTGGGTGTTATCAGTACTGGCACTAATCTGATGCTGCCTGGGGCAACGGAGACCCTATCTGAAGCTAAAACCTAACTTTGATCACCTACTGGGTGATCAGGGGGTTAAAACTTTATTGGGTAAAATACGGTGGGTGCCCTGACGCTATAAAAAATAAACTAGCTAAACTGCGTCACCCGTGACACTTATACTGTGATCACAGGTGACAGGGGGTAATCAAGGGGTTAAACCTTTATTGGGGGGTAGGGGGGTCCCTAGGCCTATCTGGGCCTAAGACTAATTACCCTAACACTGATTTTTGTCACTAATGACACCAGTACAGCGATCAAAAAAAAAATCTGATTGTTGTACTGGGTGACACAGTGACAGGTGGTGAAGGGGTTAACTGGGGGGGGGGTGAATTATGTGCCTATGTGATCTGGCATCAATGTAGTGTTGGTGCAACTCACTTTTCGATGCTCTTTCCTCTCGGTCTGGAACGAAAAGACCGACATAGGAGAGATGACATCACTTCCCCTGTCAGTGTTTACAGTTACACCGACAGGGGAAGGATATCATTTGTCAGGAGCGATCACCAGGTCCAGGCCAGATTTCAGTGGCCTGGGCCTGGGGATTGATCAGTTCCTGATCGAATCCGATTGTCGGGGGCGGCGGGGGGGGGGTGCGCGCCCCCCAGCATCACATATAGTAACATGATTTCGCACAGCCGGACCAACCTGCCACAGTAAAACTGCGTGGCTGGTCTGGAACTGGTTAATTAGCATTGTACTTCTTGTATTTACCGTATATAGTGTCTTCCTGGCAAGACTGGGCTGCTGCATGCCTTGGAGTGGGCGAGGCACTGTGTGCATCTTTGGCGGCCGGCCACATGTACCACTCGACGTGCCAGATCCTCCCTGGCCCATTTGGATTGGAGCGGATCTTTGGCAGTAGGTGGAGCTGGCACGGTGCACTTCCTGGTCTCCGTGTGTGCCTGTGTTGCACTTGCTCCCACACCACTGCCCTTGAAGTGCAGGTTGACACAGTGCATCAGCGCACCATCTTCCACCACATTGCCTCTTGGCGCCAATGCGCAGCAGTTTCCCCATTAGAGGATGTCCTCCTCCCTGGGGGCAGCAATGTATGTATTACAATATACCAATATCAATGTATTCCATATTATTCATATTAATTTGCATATGTTTTATTGATAATATTTATTATTCATACCATTATTATTCATATAATTAATATTCATATTATTATTAGTGTAGTAGTAGTGGAATTATCAATCTTATTATTAGTTCAAAATAAGAAAAGGTATTAGTTTATAGGAGTTAATGCAATAATATTTATAATATAAAATAGTTCATTGTAGTTTTTAAGTCAACTACTTAGAAGAGAAACACTTTGACAGCAGTTGAACTACAGCTTGATAAGATAACATTCCTTGAGGCTAATAAACCAACCATTGTCAAGAATAAGTTATAAAACTTCTTATACTGGTGGTTTAAGAGTAATTATGTGGAATATGGGAAATCTATGTCCATTAATTAAATTTGACAGGGTCAAAAAGGTCTGCTTGTGTGCCAATTAAAACACCTTTGAATAAGAGAACACCATTAAATTAGACAATATTGAATGAAGTAGTTAGGTGTGTGTGTGTGTGTGTGTGTGTGTGTGTGTGTGTGTGTGTATATAATATATGTAAATAATGTAGTACCTTTTTGTGAAACCAATATATAAATACATACATACATACATACATACATACATACATACAGGATTGTATAGTGAAAAGCTATAATGTCACGTACACACGGTCGGAATTTCCGACCACAAAATGTTCGATGTGAGCTTGTTGTCGAAAATTCCGACCGTGTGTAGGCTCCATCGGGATTTCCGACAACAAAAATTTGAGAGCTGGTTGTCCGTTGTCGGAAATTCTGATCGTGTGTACACAATTTCGACGCACAAAATTCCATGCATGCTTGGAATCAAGCAGAAGAGCTGCACTGGCTATTGAACTTCATTTTTCTTGGCTCCTCGTATGTGTTGTACGTCAAATTGTTCTCGACATTCGGAATTTCCGACAACATTTGTGCGACCTTGTGTATGTAAGACAAGTTTGAGCCAACATCCGTCAGAAATAAATCCAGGATTTTGTTGTCGGAATGTCCAATCGTGTGTACGTGGCATAAAACATATAACACATAAAGGTGGGGTTGTTGCAAGTTCATTTTCCCAAAGTCATAAATCTGTTATCCTTAAGTTGGTGAAGTCTTTTCAGGACAAGGAGGGTTTGATTTAACATGACTAGGTGCCATACTGTCTCTACACAAGTATTTTAATGGGTAAAAACATAGTCAAAACCAGTTATAAATAATCCTATAGGTATTCTGGGAATTAATACGTTTGTCTGGTTGTATGACAGGTGTCAGATTTATGGCTAGTTACATTGACATAGATCTTAGCAACCAATCATGTTGTACCTAATATGCTCGCATTGTAAGAAACTATATACATTAGACCTGCATCTTGTAATACTTTAAACATAAATCTGTATGTTCCCAGCTGTTAATAAACCTGCATCACTGAGGTCCTGCCTGGTTCGATATGTTATTATTCTACTTCAGTTGGTGGCCCGTACGGAGACAGCATCACCTCAACTCTGATCTTGCCTAACTCCATGCTGGTGAGGCACTGAGCTCAACACAATATTGCGCAATTTATATCAGGTTAGCAGACACCTATTATTGAAGGTTCTGCATTGTGTTGTGCTGTGTTTTGCTAGCATTAGGAGGAGCAGGCGGTTGTTGTTGGGGTATCGCTGTCCACCAGGCAGATCTTTCTGATAGCAGGTTGGGTGTAGGAAAGTAGAAGGTATAGCCACCATTTTAGAAAAAGCTGTCTGCACGTATGTGCAAAAACAACATTAAGCACTTGCCGACCAGTATGAACACCGATCTCTCTCTTCCCCTGGCAAGTCTCATCCCCCCTACAGTTAGAACACAGTTAACTCCTTCCCTGCCAGTCACATTTTTACAGTAATCAGTGCATTTTTATATCACTGATCGCTGTATAATTGTTAATGGTCAGGAAAATGTGTCAAAAGTGTCCAATTTTTTCGCTGCAATATCGCAGTCCCGATAAAAATCGCAGATTGCCACCATTACTAGTAGAAAAATAAATAATAATAAAAATGCCATAAATCTATCTCCTATTTTGTAGACGCTATAACTTTTGCGCAAACCAATCAATATACGCTTATTGCGATTTTTTTTTTTTTACCAAAAATATGTAGAAGAATACATATCGGCCTAAACTGAGGAAAAAATTAGTTTAAAAAAAAAAAATTGGGATATTTATTATAGCAAAAAGTAAAACATAGGTTTTTTTCAAAATTTTCCCTGTTCTTTTGTTTATAGCGCAGAAAATAAAAACCGCAGAGGTGATCAAATACCACTAAACGAAAGCTCTATTTCTGGGAAAAAAAAGGATGCAAATTTCGTTTGGGTACAGTGTCGCAAGACTGTGCAATTGTCAGAAAATCTCAGAATACTTTCTTATTCTTAAACATTTGTTGTTTTTTTGGTTTCTAAAAAGGGGAACTGTCTATCATGGGAATAGGTCTCTATTTTATTAGAATATAAATTGTAGATTATAATAGGTATTCTGTCTTTCAAATTATGGACTGCAGTAGTGAAAGATGCATTTTATATTTAGCGTATCACTCTTGTAGGGAGGGTCCTTATTCTCTCTGCTTTTGTTCTTTATTTTGTCATGTCCCTATCATATTGCACAGTATTATGTATACTGTCATCTTTATATATTTGCCTACTTCATAATATTAACAAATTTAGCAGTAGGGTTTATTTATATTTGTTTCTTAGTGAATAGTGAAGAGTGATGCTTGGCAAAAACAGTGCAAACATCTTATTATATGTGCTATATGTAAGCAAATACAGGGGGGTGAGTTAGAGAATGAGAGTCTTAATTTATATTAGCTTGTAAGCTCTAGTGAGCAAGGCCCCTTATTGGTATTGGCTATAACTTATTTTGTCCTAGCACGTTTTTATAATTAAAGTTATACTTTGTAAAATTTCACTCCTTTTGTTTTTTTTTTTTATTCCTCACGTTCCTAGTTATGCTACTACAGGTGGCAAAGTCCGTTTTTGGATTAGGGTCACTCTGCATTAATATGATCTAATTAACAATAAAATGTGTATATGATTATTCTTAAGGAAACTCTAGTTAACTAACAACATTTTGAAAGACCTGGAAGCTATGTTATCGGGTGCAATATACATGAGACATATTTTAGGAGGGGCTCTCCTAAATAACATTATATTAAACTTGGGATTTTTGGGGATCATACACAGTAATAGCATGCAATGTAAATCTGTAACCAACCAATTAAGTATAATATTTTATTGTACAAGGAATATGTATGTGTGTATATATATATTTATATATATCCTGACGATATGCGAGGTGAGATACACGATAATAGGTACATTTCACCTCGCATTTGTTCCATTGTAAGGGACTGAGCCGTAATCCGGCGCGGTTTTTCCAGCCTCTGTGGCAGGCTGGGTTCCGGTCCGGATGTTCGGGTCCACAGTCAGCTGGACTTTAAATATCCAGGAAGAGAGCACAGCAGGTCGCTCTGGTTTTGAGACTCAGGAAAGAACCTGAGTGAGAGGAGCTCTGAGTTGTACTAAAAAGGTTTGCTTTTCCGCATGTTTTGTGGGTGACGGGGACCAGCCCCACACTATATAGGAGAGTAGACTGTTTAGTTAGCGCCAGACGGCAAGGATTTAATTTACTGTTTGTTTGTTTTCCTTTTGCAAACCTCCTGCAAATAAACCTGGCATCCGCCAGATTTTTAAGACGTGACCGTTTGCTGACTGTCATTCAGAAAAAGGCGATACCCACAAGCTAATTCCCCACACGTGGTGGATTCAGCGGGCAACTTCTGAAGATGGAGGAAATGATAAAGGCCCTGCTACAGGCCAATGCAGCTCAGCGGGAAACCAATCGCCAAGTCACAGAGGCCGCTGCAGCACAACAGGCAGCCGCTGCAGCACAACAAGCGGCCCAGAAGGAGATGAACCGGCAGTTCTCAGAGGCTCTAGTGGAACTGAAAAAGGGGTCCCTACCTCCTGTGCCAGTGGAACCAAAGATGGTACGTGCCTCCTACCACCTACAGAAAATGACATCTGCCGATGATGTCGAGGCATACCTTGCGACTTTTGAGAGAGTTGCTGTCCGCGAGGGATGGCCAAAAGAGCAGTGGGCGGGTCTGTTGGCCCCATTTCTAACAGGAGAATCCCAAAAGACCTATTTTGATCTAGAACCAGATAAGGCCCAGGGCTATGAGACTCTAAAGGCAGAGATACTCGCACGCTTGGGTTTCACCATGGCAGTTCGGGCCCAGCGCGTACACAAGTAGTCCTACTCCAGCAACAAGCCACCCATTCACAAATGATTGACCTAGTCCACCTCACCAGGAAGTGGTTGCAGCCAGAGACCTTGACAAGCCCTCAGATCGTGGAGCGTATGGTAATGGACCGGAACCTGCGTGCTCTCCCTGCTGCCCTGAGGAAGTGGGTCAGAGAGGGGAACCCCAAAACTGCAACCCAGTTGGTGGACCTAGTGGAGAGGTACACTGCCACTGAGGACTTGATGAACCCATCTACGCCCCACTACGGTGTCTTTAGGTGTGCAAGATCGCCCAGTGGTTCCGGGGGTTCAAGAGCTTGGGGAAATTTGATAAGACTGTTGTTACAGATGATGAGACTATAGGTCCTAGACCTCGAGACTGGCCAAAGAAGCCAGGAAGGTCTCTGGGGCCGTTAAGAGGACTGGGGGTAGGCAACATACAGTGTTTTCGTTGCCATGCATTAGGGCATATTGCTGCAAACTGTCCTATAGATGATGACCCTAGGCAATGTGATTATGCTTTTATGAAAAGACGCATTTCTCGGTTTGCACAGGTCGCATGTACTGCATCATGTCAGAGTTGCATTGAAAAACAGATGTGTGTTATTTCAGTGGATGGAAAGCCACTCACAGCCTTGCTAGACTCTGGTAGTGTGGTAACCCTAGTCAGGAATGACTGTGTGAACCCCACAAAACTACACCCCAGTACTATTGGGGTAATTTGCATCCATGGGGACACTCGGGACTACCAGACAGCGGTGGTTGAGGTTGATACCCCCTGGGGCAGTGTAACACATTCGGTGGGGGTGGTACCACTGCTTCATGAAGCTTTAGTGGGGAGAGATTTTCCACATTTTTGGAATTTATGGGAGAGCAAAGGGAGCCTGGTAGATAGAGCTCCGCCTGCTGGGGAAGCACGGGAACTCTCACCAGACCCTTTCAGCCAAAGGGAAGGGGATGCTGTTGGTGGGATCGAGGAAGCCGGAGATCCTCTTCCTTTCCCTGTCATGGCTGGGGAGCTGGAGGACCTATAAGCTAGCTCTCAGCCTGAGGGTAATGAACAGAAGACCCCCTCTGACCCCGACATTGAGAGTAGCCAAAATGTCATACCCGACTTAGAGGTCAGGAGAGAGGATTTCTGTACCGAGCAACTGCGAGAGACCACCCTCATGAGAGCCAGGGAAAATTTTAAGATGTTGGATGGGAAACCGGTGGATCCTGGTTGGGTGGTATCTTTCCCTTACATGGCCGTTAAAAACAATTTATTGTATCGAGTGATAAAACATGGAGAGGACGAGGTAGAACAGCTACTGGTTCCCAAACCCTTCCGTAGGGTGGTGCTAGACCTGGCCCATGGTCATGTAATGGGGGGACATCTCAGTAGCGAGAAAACCAGGGAGAGAATCGCCCAGAGGTTTTTCTGGCCCGGGTTGCATGCAGATGTCAAGGAGTACTGCGAATCGTACCACGATGCCTCTAACAGACTGGGTACCGGTGACACCTGACGTCCCCATAACGGATACCCTGTCCGTGGCACAACAAAGTGACGTTAGGGTGTTTGTGCATAAAAATAGAGACTTTTTCGCCCCCTTGCCCGGACTGACCAACATGATCTAACATGACATAGTGACGGAACCAGGGGTTCGCGTAAATGTAAAACCGTATACAATCCCAGAGGCCAGACTAGAGGGTGTCGCAAAGGAATTAAAAAGTATGTTAGAGTTGGACGTGATAGAAGAGTCCCACAGTGAGTGGTCAAGCCCCATAGTGCTGGTCCCAAAACCTGATGGTACTATCAGGTTTTATAACGACTTCAGGAAACTCAACAGTGTGTCCAAGTTCGATGCGTACCCGATGCCCCGGGTCGACAAACTCATGGACAGGTTAGGACAGGCTCGCTACATAATGACCCTAGACCTGAGAAAAGGCTATTGGCAAATACCGCTAACTGAATCGGCCAAGGAGAAGACTGCCTTTTCCACTCCTGAGGGCTCGTTTCAGTATAAGCGGATGCCTTTTGGTCTGCACGGAGCCCCTGCTTCATTCCAGCGAATGATGGATAAAGCCTTGAGAGCACATCGCCCATATGCAGCTGCATTTTTGGATGATGTGGTCATCCACAGCCCAGATTGGGAATCGCACCTGTTCTGTGTCCAAGCAGAACAGGTCTTACAGCTAACCCAAAAAAGTGCCATAGGCCTGGAGGAGGCCAAATACTTTGGGTACATTATTGGCCAGGAAGTGGTCAAGCCACAGACCAATAAGGTTGAGACAATTCAAAAATGGCCCCCGCCGCGATCCGGTGCCCTCCGCCGCTTACCAGAGCCGTCGGTAGTGGCGGAGGCGATCGCATCCGTCTCTGTCCTGTGCCTGGAGACGAGTGAGGCTAAGATGGCGCCCACTCGTCTCCATGACACTGCTGGGTGGAAGCAACGTCAAAACGTCACTTCCGTCCACGCCTCTTAAAGGCACATTTTTTCAAATGTCATTTTTTTAACCACTTGCTTACTGGGCACTTAAACCCCCCTCCTGCCCAGACCAATTTTCAGCTTTCAGCTCTGTCGCACTTTGAATGACAATTGCGCGGTCATACAACACTGTACCCAAAATAAAATTTTTATTTTTTTCCCACAAATAGAGCTTTCTTTTGTTGGTATTTAATCACAGCTGGGATTTTTATTTTTTGCTAATCAAAAAAAGATGGAAAATTTTGAAAAAAAAAAAAAAAAAAAAAAAAAAGTTCCATAGTTTGTTATAAAATTTTGCAAACAGGTAATTTTTTTCCTTCATTGATATGCGCTGATGAGGCGGCACTGGTGGGCATGGATAGGCACAGTTAAGGCAGCACTGATGGGGACAGATAAAGCAGCACTGATAGGTACCACTGATGGGTAGCACTGTTGTTGTGGCACTAATGGGTGACGCTGGTGGGCACTGGTAGGCAGCACTGCTGCCTATTGCTGTGTCACTGGCAGGGGGCACAGATGATCGCCATGATCGGGACTGATGTCCCTCTCACGGCTGCCGGTGATCAGGTTTTTTTTCCCTCCTCACGCTGCCACGCGAGGAGAAAAAATAGCCGATTACCGGCTCTGTTTACATCACATGATCAGCTGTCATTGGCTGACAGCTGATCATGTGGTAAGGGGTCGGGACCGACCCCTTACTCTGATCTGTGATCAGGCGAGTCTCAAACTCGCTGATCACCAAGCACGCCCTGCAGGGGGCGCGCAGGCTGCTGGCGCACGGGACGACGTCAATAGACGTCGTCCCGGCAATGTAGGTCCACGCTGTTGCCGTAATTTGGCAATAGCGCGGATCTGAAGAGGTTAAATTAATTTTTTTTTTTTTGCATTTTAGTGTAAATATGAGATTTGAGGTCTTTTTGACCCCAGATCTCATATTTAAGAGGTCCTGTCATGCTTTTTTCTATTACAAGGGATGTTTACATTGTATGTAAATTGTAAATGTAAACATCCCTTGTAATAGGAATAAAAGTGACACAATTTTTTTTTTTTTTTTTTTTAAACAGTATACAAAAAAATTTTTAAAAAAAAACCCCCATCCTGACGAGCTCGCGCGCAGAAGCGAATGCATACGCGGGTATCGCCCGCATATGAAAACAGTGGTCAAACCACACATATCGCCGCGACCGGTAGAGCAAGAGCAATAATTCTAGCCCTAGACCTCCTCTGTACCGCAAAATATGCAACCTGTAGAATTTTTTAAACGTCGCCTATGGAGATTTTTGAGGGTAAAAGTTTGACGCCATTCCACGAGCGGGCGCAATTTTGAAGTGTGATATGTTGGGTATCAATTTACTTGGTGTAACATTTCACAATTTAAAAAAAAAATTGGGCTAACTTTACAGTTGTCTTATTTTTTTTATTCAAAAAAGTGAATTTTTTCCAAAAAAAGGTGCGCTTTTAAGACCGCTGCGCAAATACGGTGCAAAAAAAAAAAAAAAAGTATTGCAACGACCGCCATTTTATTCTCTAGGATGTTAGAAGAAAAACCACATATAATGTTTGGGGGTTCTACGTAATTTTCTAGCAAAAAAAAACTGTTTTAAACATGTAAACACCTAAAATCCAAAACGAAGCTGGTCCTTAAGTGGTTAAATGTCCAGGAAGAGAGCACAGCAGGTCGCTCTGGTTTTGAGACTCAGGAAGGAACCTGAGTGAGAGGAGCTCTGAGTTGGACTAAAAAGGTTTGCTATTCCGCATGTTTTGTGGGTGACAGGGACCAGCCCCGCACTGTATAGAGAGGAGACTATTTGTTTAGTTAGCACCGGGCAGCAAGGATTTAATTTACTGTTTGTTTTTATTTTGCAAACCTCCTGCAAATAAACCTGGCATCTGCCAGATTTTAAAGAAAGTGCCCGTTTGCTGACTGCTATTCAGAAAAAGGTGATGCCCACAAGCTAATTCCCCACTATATATATGTAGTGTGGGATCAATCTATAGTTTTGTTACTTTCATAAACATTGGGTTAGCCTTATCCCAGATATATAGCTTGTTTTGGATCATCAATTATAAGTGTTACATTTATTGATGTGGGGAAAAATGTTTTATGGAGACATGAACACTATGTGCTAATGTGTCAAATGTAATTAAATAAACTGTAATGACTTATGATTTATTTTAAATTTAGAAAGTTTTACTGATAACAGAAACTGTCATAAAAATGTGAAGCTTTTGTTCACTCATAAAAAATATTTGTTGCTAGTGATGGTATACTCAAATATTTAGATATCTTAAGTTTGCAGGATGTTGATCAAGGCATTGTTTCATCATTGATAATAACAGATTTTTTTCAGATACACTACCGTTCAAAAGTTTGGGGTCACCCAAACAATTTTGTGTTTTCCATGAAAAGTCACACTTATTCACCACCATACGTTGTGAAATGAATAGAAAATAGAGTCAAGACATTGACAAGGTTAGAAATAATGATTTGTATTTGAAATAACATTGTTTTTACATCAAACTTTGCTTTCATCAAAGAATCCTCCTTTTGCAGCAATTACAGCATTGCACACCTTTGGCATTCTAGCTGTTAATTTATTGAGGTAAGCTGGAGAAATTGCACCCCACGCTTCTAGAAGCAGCTCCCACAAGTTGGATTGGTTGGATGGGCACTTCTGGCGTACCATACGGTCAAGCTGCTCCCACAACAGCTCAATGGGGTTCAGATCTGGTGACTGTGCTGGCCACTCCATTACCGATAGAATACCAGCTGCCTGCTTCTGCTGTAAATAGTTCTTGCACAATTTGGAGGTGTGTTTAGGGTCATTGTCCTATTGTAGGATGAAATTGGCTCCAATCAAGCGCTGTCCACTGGGTATGGCATGGCGTTGCAAAATGGAGTGATATCCTTCCTTATTCAGAATCCCTTTTACCCTGTACAAAGCTCCCACCTTACCAGCACCAAAGCAACCCCAGACCATCACATTACCTCCACCATGCTTAACAGATGGCGTCAGGCATTCTTCCAGCATCTTTTCATTTGTTCTGCATCTCACAAACGTTCTTCTTTGTGATCCAAACACCTCAAACTTGGATTCATCCGTCCACAACACTTTTTTCCAGTCTTCCTCTGTCCAATGTCTGTGTTCTTTTGCCCATCTTAATCTTTTTCTTTTATTGGCCAGTCTCAGATATGGCTTTTTCTTTGCCACTCTGCCCTGAAGCCCAAAATCCCGCAGCCGCCTCTTCACTGTAGATGTTGACACTGGTGTTTTGCGGGTACTATTTAATGAAGATGCCAGTTGGGGACCTGTGAGGCGTCTGTTTCTCAAACTAGAGACTCTAATGTGCTTATCTTCTTGCTTAGTTGTGCAACATGGCCTCCCACTTCTTTTTCTACTCTGGTTAGAGCCTGTTTGTGCTGTCCTCTGAAGGGAGTAGTACACACCGTTGTAGGAAATCTTCAATTTCTTTGCAATTTCTCGCATGGAATAGCCTTCATTTCTAAGAACAAGAATAGACTGTCGAGTTTCAGATGAAAGTTCTCTTTTTCTGGCCATTTTGAGCGTTTAATTGACCCCACAAATGTGATGCTCCAGAAACTCAATCTGCTCACAGGAAGGTCAGTTTTGTAGCTTCTGGAAGGAGCTAGACTGTTTTTAGATGTGTGAACATGATTGCACAAGGGTTTGCTAATCATCAATTAGCCTTCTGAGCCAATGAGCAAACACATTGTACCATTAGAACACTGGAGTGATAGTTGCTGGAAATGGGCCTCTATACACCTTTGTAGATATTGCACCAAAAACTAGACATTTGCAGTTAGAATAGTCATTTACCACATTAGCAATGTATAGAGTATATTTGTTTAAAGTTAGGACTAGTTTAAAGTTAGCTTCATTTAAAAGTACAGTGCTTTTCCTTCAAAAATAAGGACATTTCAATGTGACCCCAAACTTTTGAACGGTAGTGTATGTAGGGACATAAAAATCCACATTTTCTTAACCTCTTTGGATTCAACAGACTGTGACAGTGTAATTTTATTTGATTTCTTTTTTAATTATGAACATTATCAAAACGTAGTTTCAAAAAAATGTAGTTCTACAAAGTCTATTTTGTGTGCCTGTATATAGACTATATTGCAATGAAAGAACAAAGCTGTAGATATATAGATATACTTGAATAAATGTCTGTCCCTTTTTAAAGTAAATAGAAGTTTTTCATATGGTCATGCAAATCTACGAGATAACAGCTAAAGTGTCTGATGTGGGAAGCGTTTCCCAGGATTGGGGTGTACACAGCACTGATATCAGATAATAGTACCCATTTTTATGAAAAATCAGTTCCATTCTGTTCTATGCTTGGCATAGACGATAAAACCTTGTGTCCACACTCATAGACATTGGTGGACAGGATGTAAGGGCTGTTGTAGACCAAATTAAATACAATTTAGTGGGCCATATGAAACTTTGGATAGATTTTGTCACCAATTTTGGGAGTTCTAGAGGCAAATGATAGTTGCTTAGACTTAATGCTGTACAGTGGGAGATAAAATGTTCATGTGTTTAAAAGAATTAACTACATTGGTGCAGTTTTGTTTCTATACAGATTCCTATTTTACATGTGATCTCTTGATTCAATCATAGCCACTAGAGGAATGTAGGTCAGTAACTCTTGAAGACAAAGTACATTAAAGATCATAAAAAGAAGTGGTACAATTCAAGTGTCCATTTAAATCCACATTTGTGACAGTGACATTTTCAATTTCTATTGTAGTCACAGTCTGAGTGAGATTAGCAGAAGTGTTGTTCACGTAAGTGCAAGTGGAATGCATACAAGAGACTGTTGCAGAAAAGGACATTAGAACTATTTCAGTAATGGACAATTCTAAATAGATAGATAGAAATTCTAAATAGATAGAGATACATAGATAGATAGAAAATATTATTATTGTAAACACCTTCAAGTAGAACTTTGGTCAGAAAATGAATTCCTGCTGAATCATTTGAGGCTGACCCCTTTTGCAGGTATAGATATGAAACACAGTAAAAATAAATGCCTATGTTTAAAATCCACAGTCTCATCCCTGCTCTGCACATGCTCAGTTGTGCTCTTTTTGTACTGCTTGAGGCCAGTCTGCTGACAGCCTGAAATTCTACTGCTGCTCAGAGGCTCTTGGCTTAACCACTTAACAACCGGCCCATAGCCAAATGACAGCTACAGGGCGGTTGCTTAACTCTGGGAGGGCGTCCAGGGACGTCCTCCCAGAATTCTGCTCGGGCGTGCACTCGAGAGCATCCGTGAACACCGGGTCCTCCGGACCCGGCGCATCACGGATCTCGGTAAATGGCCGCTAATCGCGGCCGTTTACCAAGTGATCGCGCCGTCAAATGACGGCGCGATCACATGTAAACAAACCGGCGTCATCTGATGACGCCGGTTCCTCTCCTCCCCTCCTGTGTACCGATTGCTACACTGTGAGCAGAGAGGGGGATGGGATGGATGGCTGCAGCGCTGTGGGCTGGATGTGTAGTGCCCACAGCGCTGCACAGAGACATCCATCCATGCTCAGCCATCCCTACTACTCTGCATGCCCTGCAATGCTGTGCAATACTCTGCAATTCCCTCTGCAATGCCCCGCAATACCCCTGCCATACCCCGCAATACCCCTGCCATACCCCGCAATACCCCTGCCATACCCCGCAATACCCCTGCCATACCCCGCAATACCCCTGCCATACCCCGCAATACCCCTGCCATACCCCGCAATACCCCTGCCATACCCCGCAATACCTCTGCCATACCCCGCAATACCTCTGCCATACCCCGCAATACCTCTGCCATACCCCGCAATACCTCTGCCATACCCCGCAATATCTCTGCCATACCCCGCAATATCTCTGCCATACCCTGCAATACCCCGCAATACCCTGTGTAACGTTTGGGGGACCAGCTAGATCGCAGGACACAGGCTTTTCACTCAAAAGGAGATTTATTGAACTTAAATAGCTTTACAGCAGCAAAAACAAAAGAAAAAGGTTTCAGTCTCACCGACTTGCAAAGTCCAGAACTGCTATTGCAGTTAAACAGTCCTTAGTTTCTGTTGCAGGTAGCTTCCCCTGGCAGGAGACTTCCAGGCAGGACACTGCTATTCACTTTTGTTGCTGCACACCAAAACACCATCCACCATCCACCATCCACCATCCACCATCCACCATCCACCATCCACCATCCACCATCCACCATCCACCATCCACCATCCACCATCCACCATCCACCATCCACACTCCTCCACACCCTCTCTAACTTCCTGTCTTGTTTTAAACCCACTTCCTCTGACAGGTGAGTTAACCCTTTTTTGTTCCCTTAAAGGGACCACAGTCCAAACAGATGGGAAACATAGCGTCCTTCCAGGACCCAGCCACGGCGTCCTGTACACCTGCAATACTCTGCCATACCCTGGAATACCCCGCAATACTCTGCCATACCCTGGAATACCCCGCAATACTCTGCCATACCCTGGAATACCCCACAATACTCTGCCATACCCTGCAATACCCTGCAATACCCCGCCATGCCCTGCAATACTCTGCCATACCCTGCAATACCCTGCAATACCCCGCAATACTCTGCCATACCCCGAAATATCCCCCAATACTCTGTAATACCCCGCAATACCCAGCCATACTCTGCAATACTCAGTGATACCCAGCCATACTTTGCCATACCCAGCCATGCTCTGCAATACCCCGCAAAAATCTGCAATACTCTGCCATACCCAGCCATACTCTGCAATACCCCGCAATACCCAGCCATACTCTGCAATACTCGGTGATACCCAGCCATACTCTGCCATACCCAGTCATACTCGGCGATACTCTGCAATACCCAGCCATGCTCGGCCATACTCGGCCATGCTCAGCCATACTCGGCCATGCTCAGCCATACCCAACCTCTGTACGTGGCCAGGCTGTGGAAGTCTCACACATGTGGTATCGCCGTACTCAGGAGGAGTAGGAGAATCTATTTTGGGGTGTCATTTTTGGTATGTACATGCTATGTGTTAGAAATATTGTATAAATGGACAACTTTGTGTTAAAAAAAAAAAAAAAGCGTTTTAACCACTTCCCGCCTTCCGTCATACGATGTCCTTGACTTTGTGCGGGGATATCTGAATGATGGGTGCAGCTACAGGCATCATTCAGATATCAGCTTTTTCAGCTGGCGATTCCCTACACCATAAGAACGATCATAGCAGCTGTTACACTGCTTGCTCGTTCTTACGGGAGGCGAGAGGGGACTCCCACCCTCCCGCGCTTCTACCGACTCACCGCTACGATCGAAGCCAGGATCTATTTTTTTTTTATTTCAGGCACAGCCTAGAGGTGAGATGTGGGGTCTTATTGACCCCATATCTCACTGTAAAGAGGACCTGTCATGCCATATTCCTATTACAAGGGATATTTACATTCCTTGTAATAGGAAAAAAAGTGATCAAAAAAATTTTTTGGGGGAAAAAAGTGTCAAACTAAAATAAATAAAGTGAAATGAACAATAAAAAAAAATGAAAAAATTTTTAAAGCGCCCCTGTCCGTGTGCTCGCATGCAGAAGCGAACGCATACGTAAATCCTGCCCACATATGAAAACGGTGTTCAAACCACACATGTGAGGTATCGCTGCGATCGGTAGAGCGAGAGCAATAATTTTGGCTCTAGACCTCCTCTGTAACTCAAAATTTGTAACCAGTAAAACATTTTAAAGCATCGCCTATGGGGATTTTTAAGTGGTGAAGTTTGGCGCCATTCCACAAGCGTGTGCAATTTTGAAAGGTGACATGTTAGGTATCTATTTACTCGGCGTAACTTCATCTTTCATATTATGCAAAAACTTTGGGCTAACTTTACTGTTTTGTTTTTTTTTAAAGCAAAAAACATTTTTTTTTCCAAAAAAAACGCGTTCGAAAAATTGCTGCGCAAATATCGTGCGAGATAAAAAGTTGCAATGACCGCTATTGTATTCTCTAGGGTCTTTGCTAAAAAAACATATATAATGTTTTGGGGTTCTATGTAATTTTCTAGCAAATAAATGATGATTTTTACATGTAGGAGAGAAATGTCAGAATTGGCCTGGGTGCTCCAGAACGATTGAAGGTGCTCCCCTGCATGTTGGGCCTCTGTGTGTGGCAACGCTGTGTAAAAGTCTCACACATGTGGTATCGCCACACTCGGGAGTAATAGCAGAATGTATTTTGGGGTGTAATTTGTGGTATGCATATGCTGTGTGTGAGAAATAACCTGCTAATATGACAATTTTGTGAATAAAAAAAAAAAAAAAAAAAAAAACTTGATTTTGCAAAGAATTGTGGGGAAAAACGACAACTTCAAAAAACTCACCATGCATCTTTCTAAATACCTTGGAATGTCTTCTTTCCAAAAAGGGGTCATTTGGGGGGTATTTGTACTTTCCTGGCTTGTTAGGGTCTCAAGAAATGAGATAGGCCATCAGTACTTCGGGTGTGATCAATTTTCAGATATTGGCACCATAGCTTGTGGACGCTATAACTTTCACAAAGACCAAATAATATACACTAATTTGGGTTATTTTTACCAAAGATATGTAGCGGTATAAATTTTGGCCAAAATATATGAAGAAAAATTACTAATTTTCAAAATTTTATAACAGAAACGAAGAAAAATTTATTTTTTTACAGATTTTTCGGTCTTTTTTCTTTTATAGCGCAAAAAATAAAGAACCCAGCGGTGATTAAATACCACCAAAAGAAAGCTCTATTTGTGTGAAAAAAAGGACAAAAATTTCATATAGATACAGTGTTGCATGACTGAGTAATTGTCATTCAAAATGTGAGAGCACCAAAAGCTGAAAATTGGTCTGGTTATTAAGGGGGTTTAAGTGCCCAGTGGTCAAGTGGTTAAGTAAAATTGCTGCATAATAATTAATGTGGAATGTATTTTTCTTGCTAATGCACATTTTTGTGAGTAGAGTTTCGCTTTGAGAAAATGTTTAATTATAAACACATTTTTATATTTTTTTTCCCTCAAAAAATGATAAAACTAAGTGGGGAGATGTAATGAGTATGACATTTCGCTAAGAATGTATGGTATTGATGCTTTATAAGATACATTACTTATATCTTGATATTTGCATGATGTAGGCCAAGAACTCTCATTTATATGTTGGGGGATACTAAAAAATGGTGTGTACAGATTTAATATGATGTTTTATAATTCATGTTTAACCGCTTCAGATCCGGGCCATTGCCAAATGACGGCAACAGCGCGGATCTGAAATACCGGGACTACATCTATTGACGTCGTCCCCTTTCCTCGTTCCCAGCGCGCTCTCATGAGCGCGCCTCTGGGAAAATCTGTGTTGGCAGTGTCCTTTGGACACAGCCAATCACAGATCGCTGTAAACGGCCAATCACAGCGGCCGTTTACATCGCGATCGCCGCCTCCAATGAGAGATGATCTAAAAGGTAAACAATTGAGATCATCTCTCATTGCCGGCTCTCTCTCCTCACACAGAGACAGCGTGTGAGGAGAGAGAGCTTCTGTGAGTAGTTATCAGTATAATAACAGCAAAGTGTGCCCAAAAAGTGCCCAACAGTGCCCACAGTGACACCAATATAGTGCCATCTGTGCCCACCTGTGCACATCAGTGCCCACTTGTGCCATCAGTGCATCATCAGTGCCCATCTGTGCCCATCAGTGCCCGTCTGTGCAATCAGTGCGCATCTGTGCCAACTCATCAGTGCCCATTTGTGCCACCTCATCAGTGCCCATCTGTGCCATCTCATCAGTGCCCATCTGTGCCACCTCATCAGTGCCCATCTGTACCAATCAGTGCCCATCTGTCGCTTCAGTGCACATCTGTGCTGCCTTATCAGTGCCCATCTGTGCTGCCTTATCAGTGCCCATCTGTGCCACCTCACCTGTGCCACATCAGTGCATATCTGTGTCCACCTGTGCCGCCTCATTAGTGTAAATCTGTGCACATCTGTGCTGCTTCCTCAGTGCCCATCTGTGCTGCCTCAGTGCCCATTTGTGCCGCCACATCAGTGCCCATCTGTGCGATCAGTGCCCATCTGTGCCGCCTCATCAGTGCCCATCTGTGCCGCCTCATCAGTGCACACCTGTGCCATCAATCGGTGCCACCTCATCAGTGCAGGCTTAGCACACAGCTGTGCAATCTCATAACCACCAGCAGCCATGTCCAAAAAAAGCTTTTCCGCCGAGGAGGCATACCAAATTCTTTCTACGGCCGACAAGAGCAACGGGGAGCTCTCTTTTTCAGATTCCCTTTCCAATTTGGATTCTGACGTAAATTACGAGCCAGTCCTCAGTAGTGAAACACTTACAGACTCAGAGGAGGAAGAAACTCGGCCCGCCAAACTAAGGCGTTCTAGTGAGGAGGCAGTGGCATCCACCAGCACCGCAGTGGCATCCGCCAGCACCGCAGTGCCTCAGCAAGAAAGGCCAAGTACCAGTGGGGTGTCAGCCCAGCCCCAAAGGGTTAGGTCCCATGCCAGCCTTCCCTTTGCACTTCAGAACCCCTTGTGGCTTCCTCCTAATTCAGGAGAAGCTAGCGTTCCCCCTTTCACGGCCCAGCCAGGAGTCCAGGTGGATACAGGGAATTTCACCCCAATTAATTTTTTTAATTTAATTTTTACGGAGGACATGTTGGCGTCAATTGTGGCCCAGTGCAACCTGTATGCACAGCAATTTATTTAGCAAAATCCCACATCGTATTATAGAAAAAAGTTGGAGAAATTGGCGCTGCCCTGTTGCCAGTAAGTAAATGGTTTTAAAATTTATAGAATATTTAAAATATTCATTAAATTTGTAAGCACTAAAAGTGGTTGTGCAATTTATACCCCAACATATATAAAAAATTAAATACCTAGAACGTGCATGGACATGGTTAACTAGTGGCTAGTCAGAGCCATATATATATATGTGTGAAGGTAACTGCGAAATGTTGGATAAAATAAAAATGACACTAAAATAAAATGAAATGAAATGAAAATGCACGTGCAAATCCTCTATAATGATGTAATAAGAAATCCCACGTAGGGCAAACAGTGAGATAAAATTATAATAAACACACTAATTGCGAAAACTAAAACATGTGAAACTTATGTTTTGGCAGTGTAATGCCCCGTACACACGGTCGGACTTTGTTCGGACATTCCGACAACAAAATCCTAGGATTTTTTCCAACGGATGTTGGCTCAAACTTGTTTTGCCTACACACGGTCGCACAAAGTTGTCCGAATTTCCGATCGCCAACAACGCGGTGACGTACACCACGTACGACGAGACTAGAAAAGGCCGGTTCAGAACCAAGCGCGGCACCCTTTGGGCTCCTTTTGCTAATCTCGTGTTAGTAAAAGTTTGGTGAGAGACGATTCGCGCTTTTTCAGACTCGTGGCTTTCAGATCGTTTTCTGCCGTTCAGTTTGTGCTTGTGGGTTTGTATCTGCTCTTCAGTGCGTGCAAGCAAGTGCCGCGTGACTTTAAGTAGTCATTGTATTCTTGTTCGTTCGTTACTGGTTTTCAGGTCGCTCTTCACAGGCCTTGCTGTTCTTCAGTGCGTTCTGTTACTTCGTTCTGAGCAGCCGACCGTTTTCTAGCCATGTTTCGTATGCGTACTCCTCGTAGAGTTCGTGCTGTGCGGGGGCTTGGTGTTGGGGTCCTGACCTTGACACAAGTCCAGTCCATGAACAGGGTGGGAAGGAGTTCATGGACCAAGAATTGGTTGCTTCAGCGTGACCAGTTCTCTCATATGCCTTTGCTTCGTGAGATCCGTGAGAATAATCCTGATGATTTCAGGAACTTTCTCAGGATGACGGACCCCGTGTTTCACCGTTTGTTGGCTTCGCTGACCCCCTATATCAGCAGGCAGGATACCTGCATGAGGCAAGCCATCATTCCGGAGCAGAGGTTGGTCGCTACCTTGCGGTATTTGGCCACAGGGAGAAGCCTGCAGGACCTCAAGTTCTCGACAAGCATCTCCCCCAGGCTCTGGGGATCATTATCCCAGAGACCTGTTCTGCCATCATACAGGTCCTGCGGAAGGAGTATATGAAGGTAAGATTTTTATCCTTTTATCTCACATTTTATTGTATTTAATGTTTGATAATATATTGTATTTCTTTCCTCATTCCCTAATTACCATGATTGTAATATGCTGTGAATGTCCCCTTTGTTCTCATGCATGCTGGATTTTTAGGTAATTATTATTTTATGTCCTTCATACATATTTGCCCTTCAATAACCTCCCCAGCATGGTCTTTCCTGCCCTATATTCACCTCATGTAGTCACTTAACAATGTATTTTATCAGCTCTATAGTAGTGCTTTACCCCAAACACCCCCTAAAATGTTTGGAAATGTGATTTTTGATTTCAATTCAGGCTGAGTGCCAGAGGCTTTTTTTTGTGGTGTCCCCCAATTTTTTTTTACCCTCCCTCCCCCAACTGCTAAGTCAGCTGATCCCAATTCTCTATCCTCAATCATCTATCTGCTGACTTTGCCAAACCCATACACACTATACCCATCTCTTTACTGGTCAGATTTATGGATGAATTCCCCAAAGCATGTAGTGCAAGGGCCTGCCTGTATACTTTCCAATGGTACTGTTTAAAGTTTTGTTATTCTATTATTATCTTGATAGGTAATAGCAGAATGTCCAAATGTCCTCAAATGTGTACAGTGTGTATTTATATCTTTGTATTCAGACACTTCTTACCTGTCCAGTGGTCTGCCAATAGTGTAACTAAGGAGGGTCTGTTACAAGTAATACCCGGTATTTAGGCATTCATCTCTCAATGAAGTGAAGAGGGTTACCTGTCCAAGAGTCCCCCCCCTATAATGTTAGAAATGGCCCATGAGAGGGGGGGAGGGGGAATATGATAGGTGTACCTTATACTTTGGCCTTGTTAAATTCCCCTTAGTAAATGCTATCTGGAGGTTGCCCCATAATGTTTGTGTATAATCTGCTTGCCATGTATCTTAGAAAAAATAGTAATGTTTATTGTTTTTTCCTCAACAGTTTCCTTCAACGCCACAGGAATGGCAGACTGTGGCCTCCCACTTTGCCCAGCGGTGGGACTTTCCTAACTGCGGAGGGGCAATTGATGGGAAACACGTCCACATCGTCCCACCACCCAACTCGGGGTCGTACTATTATAATTACAAAGGGTTTAATAGTATAGTGATGTTGGCGGTGGTGTCGGCTAATTACGAGTTCTTGTATGTGGACGTGGGGAAGAATGGCCGGATGTCCGATGGTGGAGTGATCGCCCAGACGGAGTTCTACAGGCGTCTCCAGAATGGCAGCTTGGACTTGCCACCTCCAGAGGACAATGTTGAAGGTCTCCCATTTGTGTTCGTTGCTGATGAAGCATTTGCGCTGGGGACCACCTGATGCGGCCATTCCCGATGAGGACCCTCACCCCGGAACAGAGGGTTTTTAATTACCGGCTGGCCAGAGCCCGAAGAGTGGTGGAGAACACATTTGGAATCCTGGCCAGCCGGTTCCGATTATTTCTGACACCCATCCATATGGCGGAGTATAAACTGAACCATATAATACTTGCCTGCTGTGTTCTCCATAATTTTTTAAGAAAACATTCAGCCAACTATGCTGGCTCAGTTGGGCCTGAGGCCGGAATCCCTAATCCATCAACACTTGAAAGTGGCCGTCCTGGCTTGCCCTCCCTGAATGCCCGTGATGTCCGGTTACGCTACCTGGAGTTCTTTGCGGGTAGGGGGGCTATCAATATGCCAGACAATCTGTGACACCTTTTTCAAATAAAAAACAACCAAAAGAAATTCTTTGTGGACATTTACTGCTTGTGTTTGTTTTAGCTGACCCTGACAGAAATGTGTTGAGTGCAGAAAATGTCGTGATTGGGTAACCTTATAAAAAACACTGTTGGCTGGTACTTCCTAAATGCAAAAACACATTTCACTACAAGTGCACTTGCAACTGCACTGAACCTGCACTTGTAGTGCAAAGTGTATTTGCCCTTAGGAAATAACCCCCATTTTTGCATAAAACAGCAATTACATCACCCCAAAAGTGTTGTAGTGTTGAGACAATAATCCACACATTCTTGAGTAAGGCACTTTTTAATACCTGCACATGTGCATTTCCCAAAGGTTTTTAAAACAAACCAACATGTTTGTTGTATAACAATGTTTGCAGTAGCATTCTCAAAAATCGAAATATCCATTTCAGATAAAACAGGCCTGTGTAAAACCAACAAGAAAGCCAAAAAACTTGAACTTACAAAGTTCACATATGGTAAAACCTGAAGGCTATATCAGACATGAGTATTTAGGAACTGTGTTTGATATAGCGTTCAGATGGGGGGAACTCACCCCTGGAAAAGCCAAATGTGGAAGATGCACACCAATTTACGAATGTCAACATGTGCTATCTGCCATCAGGGGGGATCAAGGGACGTGTTTTGGGGGAGCAAGCCCTTCCTCAATGCGACTTTATAATTGAGGAAGGGGTTGCACCCCCAAAACGCGTCCATTGATCTCCCGTGATGGCAGATAGCACATGTTGGCACACTGTGTGCATCCTCCAAATTTGGCTTTTCTAAACATTGTAAAAATTTTCGTAAGATAAAACCGGTGATTTTGTGGGGTTTAAATTCGCCCCAAAACATCAATGATGTTATTATTTTTTTTAATAACATCAGTGATTTGTTGCTGGATGTTTTGCAATTGGAGATTACACCCCATAATCTCCCTGATGAGTATCTGGGCACTTTCAGATGTAAAGCGTTCTGGATCACGATCACCTAAAAAGAGATAAAGAACAAAAAAAAAGGTCTCAAAAATCTGCCACCATCCATCTCTTTTACCTGAGCCTGTGGTCGCAGACACTCACCTGTTGTGGTGCCAATCTCCACCACGTCTTCTTCTTCCTCCTGCTCTTCTTCTTGTGTTGGTATTTCCCCTTCTTCCAGAGGGGGGGGGGGCTCTGGTCTCCTCGGATGAGGGATGTCCGAGTCTTTTCTCCCCTATGTAAAACAAAAATGGTATAATTAGCACACAGATATTTGATGACTAGAAATAGGAAACATTGCTTGGAAGTGGGGTACAATTGTCTATTTTAGCCGAGTTCCAAGATGTATCTTTTTTAATGTCCTTTGTCAAGCTGCAATACTTTACCTGTTTGGTACAAGCTTCACAGATGTAGCCCCCCCTATAGTATACACTGGAGCACCTGTGTGCCCCCCCTAATAAAAAGGGTGTTCTGGGGTCCCACACTAGTGCTCCAGTGTCCAGATGTGAAAACAGCTGCTCAGTGTCCTCTCCTTACACACAATCTAGTTGGCATTTCATTCTAGTAACAAATCCATCTACACAAACAAATATTTGGCATCCAAGTAGGCCCAAAAAAATGTGTGAAAATGCATATGGCATAAACAATGGTGTTCTAGAGGCCGAAAGAAAAATGTTTGATACGAACGAATAATGGGCCCATGAACATTAAAGTTGACCTTTTTAAACGTTACAATTAATAAAAGCACATGGAGCAGAACGAACGGAATAAAGACAGAAAGAATAGGAACACAGCACAACTACTTACTTTTTTGCAGCACTCTCCGGATCTTTCGGTACTGCTCTGGCTCTCTCAACTTCAGGTCCGACCACCGCTTCCTGAGCTGATCTTTTGATCTTCGTACCCCGAAATTCCTCTCAAGACTCCTGACCACTTTCGCCATGATCTTGGCCTTTCGGATGTTCGGGTTGGGGTAAGGCCCATATTTTCCGTCATAGTCGGACTTCTTCATGATGTCGACCATCTCCAACATCTCCCCAAACGACATATTTGTGGCCTTAAAACGTCTCCTTCTGGATCGGGCTTTCCTCCTCCTCCTCCTCGTTGTTAGAATTATTATCACGCACCTGTTGTAACTCCGCCATCATGCTCTTCCCCCACTGCGCCGAACGAAAAGGGGCGGGGAATAGACTAGAAAGAACGTCAGGGGCGGGCGGAGTTACACGCATGCGCAGTGTGTATAAAGCGTAACACGCGTGCATATTACGTACGATCTGTGAGCGGAGGAAGGAGCATTGGACGCGCCGATCGTAAGAACGAAGGTAAGAGACAAACTTGTGCCTATACTGCTTCTAGATTGAGGCCTATATTGTAACAAGATTAGGAGAGTTTTGTCTGACATTAGGCTTTGTCTTGTGTTGTGTCTTGCAGTGAACATGGATATCTTAATGAAAGATAATGACTTCATGTCAGTATTCATAGATATGCTAAGTGAGCTGCCCTGTCTGTGGGAGATTACCCACCCCCATTACAAGAACCAAGCAAAGAGGAAGGCAGCACTGGAGCAATTGTGTGAAATTGTGAAGCAGGTGATCCCCACGGCAGACATCACTTATTTAAAGATATTAATTGGTGGCCTGAGGAGCACATATCTGAGGGAGCGCAAGAAAGTCCAGGATTCACAGAGACCCGGAGCAGCAGATGACATCTATGTCCCCAGGATGTTGTACTACGACAGGCTGCACTTTCTGGCAGGCCAGACTGAACCCAGGCCATCCCTCTCCAGTCTTCCTTCCACGCTTCCTTCCCCCCCGGCTGAGGCTTCTGACGCCCAACCTGGGCCTTCCAGGCCACATGTGGAGGAGCCCAGATTGAGCCAGGTATAGCATTCCTCTAAATATTTCTGCTTGTCCAGTCAATGATGTTAACTAGATGTTAGTTGGGAGTACTAATTTAGGATTGTGATTGATGAAGCAAAACATTACAACCATGTCCCTTTTTCATACACAGGGAAGTCTCAGCCAGGAGGTGGCCGGGCCGAGCCGGCTGGCTGATATCAAGGTCCCTCCACCGCCCCTGAAAACAGAAAGTGGCAGTAGGAGGAGTACCCTAGAGGAGACTGCTATAGCATTCTTTTGGAGGGCTACAGAGGTCCTGGGATCACCACACACCAGGCAGGAGAACATTGCTGCCTTCATAGCATATAAAATGCAGAGGATGGAGGAGGGCCAAAAAGTCTTGTGTGAGGCCCTCATATCGGAGGCTCTGGAGAAAGGTATGAGGGGCCAAATTACACCTCACACACATCTTGGGGATGGTCCTCCTCCTCCTGCAGGTCCTCCTCCTCCTTCTCCTCCAGGTCCTCCCAGTCCTCCTCCTCCTCCAGGTCCTACTCCTCCTCCTGCCACATCTCCAACTGCACAGCCACAGCCGGGAATGAAGCATGAAAGGAAGACCAGAAAGTGAGGACCCTGGGTTCAGTCTGGTCGGCCAAAAGATGCAGCCTCTTGTGGTACCACAGCCTGGGGACACAGATGTCATCTGCTGCTATCCGGATCTCTGGGAATTCTGGACCAGACTGCCCTCCCTTACATATGGACTCCTCAGGCCACCAATTTTGATGTTGAAGAATTGATGTCTGCCGTGGGGGTCCCAGGCTTCGCTAATTTCTCATGTTGATCCAGTGTTGCCTTCCTCTTTGTTTGGTTCTGATCCCGTAGCCTCCCTGGCGGTTTTCCCGAGTGTGGCTCGGGGTTAAAATTCAGTACCATTAGCGGTAACCCCGAGCCACACTCGGGATCGCACTGCAGGATCCTGGGTCGGCGTTACTTACCTTGTCCCCGGGATCCTGTGATGTCCCACGCAGTGTCCGAGGGCTCCGTCCTCCTCCGAAGCCTCTCCGTGCCAGGCTCCGTTCCCTGCGAGCGGTGCGACGCACGGGGGCGGAGCCTGGCGGCAAATTCAAAAAAAGTAAAAATCACAATACATACAGTACACTGTAATCTTACAGATTACAGTACTGTATGAAATGATTTCACATCCCTTTTGTCCCCAGTGCTTTGGCCCATGCCCTGCATGCAATTTTATATGATATATACTGTTCTTTCTGCCTGGAAACTAGAGATTGTCCATAGCAACCAAAAAGTGTCCCTTTACGTCAAAAGTGGCTTTAGACCATCTAGAAAACAGCGATAGTAAATTAGAACACTTGCAGAATTGAGCGATAGTGAATTGTGGGGAAATTTATTTTATTACTATTTTTTTTTTTTTTTAATTATTTATTTTTATTTATTATATTATAATTTATGTTTTTGTGTTTCAAACTTTAGCATACCCGGGATATCTACTAGACTCTGGTTTGGACAGATTTAAGTGTGTTATTGTTAAGATTTACAGACCTACAATATAAAACGCCAAATTTCCATGCAAAATAATGGTACCGCTTTCAGCACTTAATATCCAAAAAAATCATACCGCCAGGGAGGTTAATAAAGGATTTTTGTTTTGAATTATACTCTCCTATGTGTTTTACTTCAAAAAGGACAGTTTGTTTGTGAGGATTCAGGTACATTTCTAATATACAATGTGAAATGAACAAGGGACACCAACACCAAACAATCTCCTGGAGATTAAATAATAAAAGATATCAATGGTGTTGGGGTAACTTGACACACAAAACACACACAAAAATATTCTGGAGTAAAAATAAAAATAACATTGAACAAAGATCAGCCTTGGAAAAAATCCAAACATTAAAGAAAAAAAAAGGCTGAAAATCCTAAATAAAAAAAAAATAAAAAATGTAAAACTGTCAGATGTGACTTAATTCTTGTCACATTATAAAGAAGAAGAGAGTGCGCTGTATTAAACCATTTTTAACATTGCAGCGTGACGAAAATGCTGTATCCATTGCGAACGCTAAGTTTACCAGAACGAGCTGGCCCGTGTCGGAATTTCTTCTGAGCATGCGTGGCACTTTGTGCGTCGGAACAGGCCACACACGGTCGGAATTGACGCGATCGGATTTTGTTGTCGGAAAATTTTATCTCCTGCTCTCCAACTTTGTGTGTCGGAAAATCCGATGGAAAATGTCCGATGGAGCCCACACACGGTCGGAATTTCCGACAACACGCTCCGATCGGACAATGTCCATCGGAAAATCCGACCGTGTGTACGGGGCATAACACCCCCTAATTAGGGCTAACACCAAAAGTAGTGGGTATCAATAATTAATATTTGTCGGCAACTAGTGTAATAACTCCCTTGTGTATTAATAAAAAGAACAGTGAATCCCTGTCACTCCGTATTTTCCATATATTAAACACCAATAAATGATATGCGATATAAAAAAACTCTATACCAACAAGTGCATATCCAATTGTACGATTGCAATATTAGAAGAACAGTGGATAGCTGTCACTCCGTGTTCTTCTTGTAATAAGCACAAATGAATATTATGCGATAAAAACTTCATACGGCAAGTATATATACAGTTATGCGATGGCTAATAAGGCTGCGTATAAGTCTCTATGAGAAGCACCCAGAAAGGACAAGAGTCTCTATATAGGAAGCCGGTGTACTAAAGAACCCAGAATCTGGCTATTATGCAGTTATAAATGCCAGGTGTAAAAACCGGTGACTTCCGTGCTCATGCAAGCAGGTGACTCCAGGTGCTCCCCCCCGTGTTCCCCCACTCACCAGACTCGATCACCCCCACAGGGGTATTGCGCAAAGAGTGGGTGTCCCGCTTGTGCTCTGCTGCTCCGTAAAGTCGCTCCAATATTTCTAAACAGGATTTCCCCCTTGCGTTCCAGGACTGGGCTCCTCCACATCTCCTCACTACCAGTCTCCTTTATCCTCCGCTTACATAAAAGGAAAACAAAGGGCTTCCGTGGTGAAGTAAGTCCAGTTTTATTAGAAAAGTTTTTTAAAACAGTTGCTAAAAACAATAAACCCGGTGCAAACACGGCTGCCGGCAAGGATGAGACCATCCTATTACAAGAAGAACACGGAGTGACAGCTATCCACTGTTCTTCTAATATTGCAATCGTATAATTGGATATGCACTTGTTGGTATAGAGTTTTTTTTATATCGCATATAATTTATTGGTGTTTAATATATGGAAAATACGGAGTGACAGGGATTCACTGTTCTTTTTATTAATACACAAGGGAGTTATTACACTAGTTGCCGACAAATATTAATTATTGATACCCACTACTTTTGGTGTTAGCCCTAATTAGGGGGTGTTAACACTGCCAAAACATAAGTTTCACATGTTTTAGTTTTCGCAATTAGTGTGTTTATTATAATTTTATCTCACTGTTTGCCCTACGTGGGATTTCTTATTACATCATTATAGAGGATTTGCACGTGCATTTTCATTTCATTTCATTTTATTTTAGTGTCATTTTTATTTTATCCAACACTTCGCAGTTACCTTCACACACATATATATATGGCTCTGACTAGCCACTAGTTAACCATGTCCATGCACGTTCTAGGTATTTAATTTTTTATATATGTTGGGGTATAAATTGCACAACCACTTTTAGTGCTTACAAATTTAATGAATATTTTAAATATTCTATAAATTTTAAAACCATTTACTTACTGGCAACAGGGCAGCGCCAATTTCTCCAACTTTTTTCTATTTATGTGAATTAACTCCCATTGGGAATGAATTAGGGGGAGGCTGCAGCCCTTTTGTTTATCCTGAGCGCGGACTTTCAATTTAATATCCGCATCATATTATGCCCGTCCCTATGAGTGGAGAGACCTGACTATGGAGGAGTTCAAGGTTTTTTTGGGCCTCACATTTAATATGGGGCTCACCAAAAAAAAAATGAATTCCGTTCCTATTGGTCAACCCACCCCCTCCACCACATGCCGCTCTTCTCCGCGGTAATGCCCAGAACTAGGTATCTGATGATAATGAGGTTCCTACATTTCAGCGACAATACCCAGTGCCCTCCCCGAACTGATCCAAATTTTGACAGGCTTTACAAAATTCGCCCAATATTAAATTATTTTTCCGAAGTATTCCCCCAGCTGTTCATCCTGGACCAACAAATATGTGTAGATGAGTCCCTTGTGAAATTTAGCGGCAGGCTTAAAATTAAGCAATTTATCCCCAGCAAAAGAGCCCGCTATGGGGTGAAGGTGTACAAACTATGTGACCGAGCCACAGGGTACACATATTCCTTCATAGTGTACGAAGGGAAGGACACCCAGCTGCAGCCTCCTAATTGCCCGGACTACTTGGGAACCAGCGGGAAAGTTGTTTGGGACCTCATATACCCCCTACTCGACAAAGGATACCACCTGTATGTAGATAACTTCTACACTTCTCTGCCCCTGTTCCACAACCTTCATCGGAAGAAGACGCCAGCATGTGGCACCGTGAAAAAAAAATCGGAAGGGCTTTCCTCAAAGTCTTGTTAATAAGAAGTTGAGAAAAGGAGAAACGTCATGTCTGCGTAACAAAGAGATTCTGGCAGTGAAGTGGAGGGACAGAAGGGATGTGTATATGTTGTCTTCCATCCACAACACCACCTATGTGGAAATCCCCAGAAGGAATGGCCCCATCCAGAAACCCACATGCATCCATCAATACAATTTGTTTATGGGGGGGGGAGTCAACTTCAACGATCAAATGTTGGAACCATATCTTGCCACAAGAAGGACATACCACTGGTACAAAAAAGCAGCGATTTATTTTTTTCAATTGGCCATATACAACTCCTATATCATTTACCGCAAATCCACCCAAAACCCCCAACCCTTCCTTGGCTATCAGGAGGAAATTTACACTGCCCTTATATTCCCGAACGGCCCACCAGTAAACATCCGATCAGATGTTGTTAGTCGACTCTCCGAGCGCCACTTTCCAGATAAACTCCCTCCCAAACCAACAGGCCAAAGACGTCAAAAAAGATGTAAGGTGTGTACCAGAGCAGGAGTCAGAAGAGACACATCTTATTATTGTGCAGAATGTCCTTCCGAACCAGGCCTCTGTATAGGTGAATGCTTCCGCCGTTACCATACTTCACTAAATTATTAATGAAGTATGGTAACCGTAATCCTCAGTTCCTGCCTTCACACCCCTTATGCCACTGCCTGCTCTGTAACTGACCCTGGCTGTTATTTGACCACGCTTCTGCCTGCCGATTTTGTGCATACAGCTGCCTGATCTGGAACTGACCCTGGAATGTTATTCGACCATGCTTCTGCCTAACGATTCTGTACATACCTCTGCCTGATATGGAACTAACCTTGGCTGTTATTCGACCATGCTTCTGCCTAATGATTCTGTACATACCTTTGCCTGATCTGGAACTGACCTTGGACTGTTTGACCATGCCTCTTGGACTGATCTTGTACCCTGCAACTGGACTAGTGGGATTCAACAAAGGGGTCTCACATATGCGAGGGGCTCCAGAATAGTTTTTCTGGATGAAGAAAACAATTTTCTTTGTTTTCTCATTCCTAGATTAGGATCTGGAGACTCGGAGGCTTCAAAGAGATTTGGGTGGGAGAAGCCTCTACCCCTGTCCCCATTCTGTCCTGAACGAGGCCCTACTTCTGCCTGCTGCCTGTAGGAGTTACTGCCATCATGCCTCTGTTTGTCGCACTAACCACAGCACATGGACCTTGTTCCTGCCTACTACCAAGACTAATATTTTGGCACTGCTGACAATCTCTGCCTGCACTGACCTATGGACAGTATCCCTGCCTGCTGCCTGTACTGACTATGGACAGTATTTCTGCCTGCTGCCTGAAAAATTGTGTTCGCTGTTGCTGACCAAATCCCTGCCTGCTGCCTGGACCAGTGCTATCCTCCTGTGGACAACTGTACTACTAAAACCACAGGTAATCTTTTGTTTCTCTTTGCTCAGCATAATGTATTTTGGGGTGTAATTCTTGGTATATGCATGCTATGTGTCCCTGGAACACCTGATGGTGTTCCTTGCATGTTGGATCTCTATATGTGGCCAGGCTGTGTAAAGGTCTCACACATGTGGTATTGCCATACTCAGAAGGAGTGGCAGAATGTATTTTGGGGTGTCATTTTTGCTATGTAAATGCTATGTGTTGGAAATATACTATAAACGGACAACTTTGTGTAAAAAAAAAAAAAATGCGTTTTCATTTTTTTTCCACATATTCAAAAACTTCTGGAAAAAAAATGAACCATTCAAAAGACTCATTATGCCTCATAGATTATACGTTGGGGTGTTAGCTTTCCAAAATGGGGTTATTTTGTGGGCGTTTCCATTGTCCTGGTGCTCCAGGGCCTTCAAAAGTATAATAGGTGGGTGAGAAATGAGCTGTGTAATTTATGCTCCTAGAACACCTGAAGGTGCTACTTCAATGTTAGGCCTTTGTATGTGGTCAGGCTGTGTAAAAGTCTCACACATGTGGTATCGTTTTACTCAGGAGGAGTAGCAGAATGTATTTCGGGGTGTTATTTTTGCTATGTAAATATCTTATAAACGTACAACTTTGTGTATTAAATGAAAACGCTTTTTTTTTTCTCCACATTTTCCAAAAACTTCTGGAAAAAAAAATGAACCATTCAAGACTCATTATGCCTCACAGATTATACGTTGGGGTGTTAGCTTTCCAAAATGGGGTCATTTTGTGGGCGTTTCCATTGTCCTGCTGCTCTAGGGCCTTCAAAAGTGTAATAGGTAGTCAACAAGTTAGATGGGTAATTTATGCTCCTGGAACACATGATGATGCTCCCTGCATGTTGGGCCTCTGTATGTGGCCAGTTAGTGAAAAAGCCCCACACATGTGGTATTGTAATACTCAGGAGGAGTGGCCGAATGTATTTTGTGGTGTCATTTGTGGTATGCACATTCCATGTGAGAGAAATAAGCTCTTACAATGACAATTTTCTGAAAAAAATATAAAAAAAAAAACCTTAATTTGCAAAGAATTGTGGGAAAAAATGACAACTTCAAATAACTCACCATGCCTCTTACTAAATACCCTGGAATGTCTACTTTCCAAAAAGGGGTCATTTGGGGGGCATTTGTACTTTCCTGGCTTGTTAGGGTCTCAAGAAATGAGATGGGCCTCAGTACATCAGGTGTGATCAATTTTTTATGATTTTTACCATAGCTTGTAGACACTATAAATTTCACACAGACCACATAATATCCACTAATTTGGGTTATTTTTACCAAAGATATGTAGCAGTATAAATTGTAGCCAACATTTATGAATAAAAATTGCTCATTTGCAAAATTTTATCACAGAAACGAAGAAAAAAGCATTTTTTTTTTTCAAAATTTTCGGTCTTTTTTCATTTATAGCGCAAAAATTAAAAAACCCAGAGGTGATCAAATACAAATAGAGCTTTCATTTGGTGGTATGAAAAAAAGGACAAAAAAATTGTTTGGGTACAGTGTTGCATGACTGAGTAATTGTCATTCAAAGTGTGAGAGCACTGAAAGCTGAAAATTGGTCTGGGCAGGAGGGGGGTTTAAGTGCCCAGTAAGCAAGTGGTTAAAGATATGAGTTCAAAAATAAACCATAGTAATTAAAATGAGGCTACTGACTTAGGACAGTATAGCAGTGCCTGACAGAAGAGACCCATGCTTACTGTTATTGTATAACATTCTACAGTATGTGCAGTGATGGACAAAAAGTGAAATGGTGTTGGGTTTAGCAAACTTTGTGGGAAGACTGCAGAATTAAAACAAATTAAATATCTGGACTTACTGTATGACATACACATCACAAGTGACTGGTAGGTGGAGTCAAGGTTAAGAAATAAGAATTTTACATTTATCGTATGGGAAATAGTATAGGTTGGGAAACGTGTAAAAAAAAAAAAAATATTCTGTATAAAATACTTTGTACTGAAAACATGTACTTCAAGGGATTTATACTGAGGGGTGTCGGCGGTAAAGTGCCGCTATTATTAGCGGCACTTTATCATTTTAGCTTTCACACTGGAGACACAGCAGCGGCTTTTTCGGGTCGGTTTGCAGGCGCTATTTTTAACGCAATAGCGCCTGCAAACCGCCCCAGTGTAGTGTAGGAGCCGTTGCTTTGTAGGTTGCCCTGAAATGCTTTCCAGAGGCCTATTGTATCCTGAAACTGACTTTTTTTTTTTTTTTTACAGCTATAATTTTTGAAGTGTATTTTATATCCAGACAAATATCAGGTGATCACAGAAGACATGATGCAACGTGTTACAAATGTTAATTGCTACAAAAAGGAAGGATTTCATGCAATAAAAAAGGAGGAACTGGAAAATCTGAGCCTTGTATCTTTGCAGAATAGGTATGCACTGAACTTGTGTCTTACAGCATCCAAAGCAGCTTGTGCTATGATTCTGGACCAGCAAATGCTGAAGATCTCTCCAGAAACATCAAGCACTTGGCTAAGCTGAAAATGCCTATGCAGGAAAAGGCAGAGCCTTATGAGAGTCTGCTGAATGGTCCCTGGAACCACATACTTGGCTTTTATTTACTAGCTAATTTGATTGTTCCTCTTCTCTATTATAATTGATGTGATGTTGCTGAGTAACTGTTGGCTGTTACAAGGATGATCATGATGCCACTGAGACAGACAACTATGTCTTCCGTGGCACCTATGGAGAAGACTTTTCAGCTAAAGTAGTTAAAAAAAAAAAAAAAAAAAAAAAAAGTGCAATCAAAAACCACACAATTTATGTGATAAGTGTCAGGTGCATAGGGTCTCTGAAGGGCATGATGGGTGATCTGCATTGTAATTGCTGTGAGGCTTGTGTAAAGCCTCAACAGGGGGGAAATATGCAGTAGAATTTCATATTAGCCAATGTATTTCATATTAACTTGCATAGGCTTGATAGATAACATATTATTCATGTAGCAGTGGAATTATCGTTAGTTCAACTTTAAGAAAAAGTATTAGTTTATAGGAGTTAATACAATATAGAATAGTTCATTGTATGTTTTTAAATCAACTACTTAGAAGAGAAACACTTTGACAGCAGTTGAACTACAGCCTGATAAGATAGCCTCAAGGAATGTTAATAAACAACCATTGTCAAGAATAAGTGATAATTACTTTTAAACCACCAGTATAAGAAGTTTTATGTGGAATATGGGAAAGCCATGTACATCAATTAAAATTTGACAGGGTCAAAAGGCCTGCTTATGTCCCAATTAAAATATAATACACATACACATACACATATATTTATTTATTTAAAAACATAGTACCTTTTCAAAGCAATTTTCCCTATAGAAGTCAATGGAAACTAAGATAATTTCTTCCGCATTGACTTATAATACATGCAATACCGCATGTGGCCAGAGGTTGGGGGGGGGCACCAGAGAGCCTTGGAAGTACTCAGGGACAGCTCAACTCAGAAAGGCTCAGGAACGGAGTATTTCTGAGTATTTCCAAATGGCTCCAAACTGTTCAATGTCCCCGGCTCCCCCTGCACCTATGGCCAAATGCAGTACTGCACCTCCCATTAGCTTGAATTCTGCTCGTTTTGCGAGACACTCACAAATCGAGTCAGATTTGAAAAAAAAAAAAAAAAAAGTGGCTAGTCTTTCAAAACGTTTCTTAACCATGTTACTTGTAAACAAAGGTTCCACTGTATATGAATACATATAGGATTGTATAGTGAAAAACTATAAAGACATAACACATACAAGGTGGGGTTGTTGCAAGTTCAATTTCCCAAAGTCATAAATCTGTTATCCTTGAGTTGGTGTAGTCTTATCGGGACAAGGAGGGTTTGATTTAACATGACTAGGTGTCATAATATCTCTACACAAGCATTTTAAATGGGTAAAAACAGTCAAAAACAGTTATAAATAATTTTAATAAACACATAGGAATTCTGGGAATGAATAGGTTTGTTTGACAGGTGTCAGATTTATGGTTAGTTACATTGACATAGATTTTAGCAACCAATCATATTGTACCTAATATGATTCCAGTTTGTCCATAAAAAAAAAAAAAAAAAAAAAAAAAAAAAAAAAGAGGAAGAAAGCGACACCCTGGTAAAAGAAAAAAAAAAAAAAAAAAAAAAAAAAAACCATTGGATGAAGGAAGGTCCTAATAGGTTGCTGTCAATTTGCATTTAAAAAAAAAAAAAAAAAAAAAAAAAAAACTATAATTTTACAGACCAATTGCACTGGGGTATGAAGGGAAAGGTCACTTGTGCGCTCTGCCCATGGTCAGGTTTTTGCCTTTTTGGAGGGGGAAGATTTCTCTTCATTCCTAACATGAAGTCACAACAGGAATGAGGTCAATATCCCCCCCCAAAAAAGCAGAGATTCCCTCTCAAGACTCTAAAACAGAGAAGAAAAAAAAAAAAAAAAGTTCCCAGTGACAAACATGAAACTTTCCATGTCTCACCACATTTTGTCAATGCTACCCAAGAAAAAAAGCCTTCCCCCCCTAGCAGTAAAAACCCAACAGTTTAAACACTTTTACCCAAATTACGGAACAAAAATCGTATCTGACTGTATACTTTAATCAGTTGACTGCTAAATGACAGCTGATTCTTTGCTGCTCAGTGCATAGCAATATTATGCAGTGATCAGAATTTGCTCCCTCTTCAAGAATTCGATTGATTGCTCCAGGAAGGAAAAAAAAAAAAAAAGAAGAAGGGTTGTCAAGATTACATTCATTAACACAAAACTAGAGAAATTTACTGCAGTCATAGAAACCATACAAGAGCATTAGGTCTACACTATAAAAAATTGCACATGGACACTTTAAGCATCTAGCTTTTTTGATTCACACTTCTAAAACATCTAAAAAGATCTTAAAAAGGTTTATTGGTATTCTGGAGCTTTTTTTTTTACAATTCCACAAACCATGTCATTGCAAATTATAATGTAGAAGTACAACAAAACTAAAAAAAAGTTTCACATTTCCAAGTACTTCGTTCACAAGTTTATTATGAAAAAATCCACTGCTGCATTTGGACTGCAACATTTACAGAAAATGTTCTGGTCAAAACTAACATTAAACAATGAATAAGGATTGAGAGGTGGAAAGAACGTAAACTGCAAGATAAACAAACTGGGCATGGGTGAGAAATTAAATTAGGATTGTATTCCCTGAAAATAAACATTTCTGTAGTCACAAAAGGGGCAATGTAGACCTTAGTACTTATTCTCCCAAAGGTCATTAAAATCCCTTTACACCAACTGTAGAGGCGCTGCAGGCCTCTGATCACGATAAAGGGTTTCCCAGACAGTTTCTACCCTTATCTACAATCAAGCCGAGTAAAGCTAATTACTAAATGGAAAGTTAAATTGTATGCACAAGGTGTTAATGTATACATCTTAAGTTGTATTTTTTGCAGTCTCTGAGAAAGCAAAATTACAAGTAGTACTATGCCAGGAAACTGGGAATTTCTCATTTTGACAAGGTCATTTCAGCATGCAATGAACAGTTTTTTCTAATATGGTCAGGGGCTGCTCAGACAAGAGGCTTTGCTTTAGTATATGGCACATCTTTTGGTCCATCTGAGAACAGCACGTTTGACAAATGCTCTCTCCTGACTGAAAATTTCAGATTCTCTTCTCGGCTCCAGGTGGTCAATATCCTGCTTGTGGCAATACTGTACAAGTGTGAAATCCTCTCTAGAGAAAATAATCTGGGGTGCGACGGGTAACATGTGGTTCTCCTCTGCGTGGCGCTGGATCAAACTGCAAGCTAAAAACAAAAAAAAAAAAAATACACATTAGTTACAATAGAAATAGGGGTATAAAAACAAAAAACAACAAAAAAAAAAAAAAAAATATATCATACAATCCCATATACACAATCCTGTACCCACAGCTGATCCAGAGGAAGGCAAAAAAAAAATCCTAGCAAAGCATTATCCAGTCCAGGGGCTAATATACCTTCCTGATCCCCCAAGAGGCAATCGGATATTCCCTGGATCAAGCTTACCTATAAATTTTAGTATCCAATTATATTATGTACATTTAGGAAAGAATCCAGGCCTTTTTAAAGAATCGGCTCTTGAGATAGTCTATTCCACATTTGCACATCTTATTGTGAAGAAACCTTACCGTATTTGTAGATTAAATCTTTTCCTCTAGATGCAGAGTGCCCCCTTGTCCTCTGATGATCTTAAAGTTAAGTCAACACCAAGTTCACTATATGGAGCACCTATGTATTTATTATACACGTTGATCACATACTCATTGAATTCTCTCTTGAGAAGGAGAGATTCAGGTTCTTCAAACTATCCTCATAGCTGAGCTCCTCCATGCCCCTTATCAGTTTGGTCACCCTTCTCAAAGATATTGGAGAAATGCAGAGAACTGGTGCCCAAAACTGGACTGCAAATTCCAGATGAGGTCTTACAAATGATTTGTACAGGGGCAAAATCTCTCTGGAGTCCATACCTCTCTTAATACAAGAAAGGACTTTGCCCGCTTTGGAAACCACAGCTTGGCATCGCATTGCCATTCTTATGATCTACCAAAAACACCCAAATCCTTCACCATTGAGATTCCCTCAGTTGTACTCCCTAGTATGTAAGATGCATGCATATTCTTAGCCCCCAAGTGTATAACTTTACATTTATCAACAATAAACCTAATCTACCGCATAGTTGCCCAATTAACCACTTGATGACACATACAAAATAAAAAAAAAAAAAAAAAAAAAAAAATCTATCTACGAGACTTGGGTGATCACAGATCAGAGTAAGGGGCCTATCCCGGCCCCTTATCACGTGATCAGCTGTCAGCCAATGACAGCTGATCACGTGATGCAAATAGAAGATTGGCAATCTTTTTTTTTCTCCTCACGATCCCTGGCTTCTGTGCAAGGGACAGCGGTCCCGAAGAGGAAGATGCAGCCTATCAGTGCAGCCTATCAGTGCAGCCTATCAGTGCAGCCTATCAGTGCAGCCTATCAGTGCAGCCTATCAGTGCACATCAATGGAGAAAAAAAAAATTACCTGTTTGCAGAATTTAACAAAAAATAAAATAAAAAAAAAAAAAAAAAAAAAAAACACACACGCAGAGTTGAGCAAATACCACCTAAAGAAATAGATTTTGTTTGGGTACAACATCGCAGGACCGTGGAATTGTCAGTTAAAGCTACACAGTGCTGTATTGCAAAAAATAGCCTGGTCATTAAGGGGGTAAAGCCTTTCAGGGCTTTCGGGGCCACACGGCGATTTACATCCTAACTTTGAAGAGGAATATCCTTATGGCAGCAGCTAACTGCCATAACCCCAGTATACTCTTCGACCGGCGGTCCACTTTCCGATAAGAGTGGTCTCTGCAGCGGATTCGCTGCGAGATCACTTTTATTGGCGGTGGTAGAGGCAGCCCCCCCTTCTGCCGCGCTCTGGTGCCCTCCGCCGCTTACTAGAGCAGTCAGTGGCAATCGGATCTTCACCCTTGCTGAGTATGGAGAAGAGCGAGGGGAAGATGTCGCCCCCCCCCCCATAACATTGCAGAGCGGAAGCGACGTCAAAACGGCACTTCCGCCCATAGCTCTTAAAAAGGGACTTTTTTAAATGACAAATTTCATTTTTTAATTTGCATTTTAGTGTAAATATGAGATCTGAGGTCTTTTTGACCCCAGATCTCATATTTAAGGAGGTCCTGTCACACTTTTTTTCTATTACAAGGGGATGTTTACATTCCTTGTAATTAGGCATAAAAGTGACAATTTTTTTTCAAAAAAAGTGTAAAATATATATATATATATATATATATATTATAATATATACACACACACACACACACACACACACACGAGTAGCACCCGCATATGAAAACGGTGTTCAAACCACACATGTAAGGTATCACCGCGATTGGTAGAACAAGAGCAATAATTCTAGACCTCCTCCAACTCAAAATGTGCAACCTGTAGATTTTTTTTTTTTTTTTTAAACGTCACCTATGGAGGTTAAGGGTAAAAGTTTGTCACCATTCCACGAGTGGGAGCAATTTTGAAGTGTGACATGTTGGGTATCAATTTACTCGGCGTAATATTATCTTTCACAATATAAAAAAATGGGGCTAACTTTACTGTTGTCTTATTTTTGAATTCCAAAAAGTGTATTTTTTCCCAAAAAAGTGCGCTTGTAAGACCGCTGCGCAAATACGGTGTGACAGAAAGTTTTGCAAAGACCGCCATTTTATTCTATAGTGTGTTTATTATACATTACATAGTGTGTTTACATTATACATATTTTTTTCTAAGTAATTTTCTAGCAAAAAAAATGTTTAACTTCTAAACACATCTAAAAAAGAGGCTCGGACCTTAAGTGGTTAAAACAACGCACTGAGGTTGGTTTGTAAATTGGAGACATCCTGTAAGGATGTTATTCCACTGCATAGCTTGGTGTCATCTGCAAAGCCTGAAGTGGTACTTTTAATCCCAGACCCCATTTCATTTATACATATATTAAAAAAGTAAGGGTCCCAACACTGAACCTTAGATCATTCAGAGTAAGAATCATTAACCACTACTCTGAATAGTCTTTTAGTCAGTTTTCTGTCCATTTACAAAACGATCTAAGCCTGTCAACTTAACCTTGCACGTTAGCCATGTGTGGGGAACTATCCAATGCTTTTGCAAAATCCAAAGTAGACTACATCCACAGCCACTCCTTTGTCCAAGACTCTAAGGTTTTACTTACCTCCTCATAAAAAGAAACCAGGTTTGTTTGACAACTTCTAGTCTTTCATGGATCCATGCTGTCTGTTGCTTAAAATATTTTTTTCCAGCAAGAAAACTATGTGGTCGTATATTAAACTCTCCAGTATCTTCTCAAAGTTTGTATCCAATTTGCATATAGAGGAGAAAGCATTCAGCTTTTTTTTTTTTTTTTTTTTTTTTTTTAAACTAAGCTGACCAGAACTAGTTAGAGTCTATTCCACATTTTCACACAGCTTCTACTGGGAAGCAGCTTTTTCTTATGTGAAGGTTATTTCTTCAGACATAAAGCGCACCCCCCTCATCCTCTGGCCTGAAAGTGAATAACTACACCAGGGATAGGCAATGTCTGGGAAGTGGAGATCTGAACATGAAATAAAGATGACCGGGGTGTTTTTTTTTTTTAAACTAGCAAGGCCCAACTAAAATAAGAAATAAGTCAAACTTTGAAAAAAATAAAACAATTGATATACATATACACACACACCTGTCCATTTTTAAGGGGAGTTTTTTTTTTTTTTTTTTATTCTCCCCCCCCCCCCCCCCATAGTCAGTGGTTGCCAAGAATCCCGGTATTCTGGTAGATCATAGGCTTAAGCATGCAATGGAAAGCCACATAGGAACTCTAAAGCTAGCAAAATACTTTGTATTAGAGGGATAGACTCCAGAGATATTTTGTGCCTGCACAAAATAGTTAAACCTCATTTGGATTACGCAGTTCAGTTTTGGGCATTAGTTCACAAAAAGGATATCGGAGAACTGGAGAAAGTGCAGAGAAGAAGAAGGACTACCAAACTGATAAGTGGGCTTGGAAGAGCTTGGTTACAAGGGATTAGCTGAACTGCATTTATTCTCAAGAGATTACGGGGGATCAACACGTATAATTACATAAGTGGTCCATATAGTGAACTTGGTGTAGAGCTGTTCACTTTCAGGTCATTAGAAAGGAACAGTGGACAAGCTAGATGCAAAAAAATAGTACTGGATACCAACATGTAGAGCTGCATGATTCTGAATAAAATGATTTTTTTTTTTTTGCTTAGAATAAAGATCCCAATTCTTTGTGTAATCTCTTTTACATTAAGACCACTGTCCAAATACAGTGACAAAATATTGCAATGACTGCCTTTTATTCTCTAGGGTCTCTGTGCGCACACACACATATAATATTTTTTTCCTCATTAATGTACACACAGCACCCCATATTGACAGAAACACACAGAATTGTTGACATTTTTGCAGGATTTATTAACCACTTGCCGACCGCCTCACGCCGATGTACGTCGGCAGAATGGCACGGGCAGGCAGAATCACGTACCCCCCCCGGTGCCCGAGGCGGTCGGCTTGTGTCTGGAAGCGATAAGAGGCGAGGGGGAGACCATCCATTCGTGCCCCCCCCCCCCACTCGCAGACTAGGAACACTTTCACAGGGTCTCCCAAGATGCCTTCGCATTTTGAGAGACCCGAACCAGGAACCGGTTAGTTATAAAAGTCAGTTACAAAAAAAAAAAAAAAAAAAAAATTATAAATTTATATTTATATATATATATATATATATATATATATATATATATATATATATATATATATATATATATATATATATATATATATATATATATATATATATATATATATATATATATTGCAGTGGGAGGGAATGCCTGCAACCTCCCCCCCCCCCCCCCCTCCGTGTTTTTCTCTGGCTCTCCTGTCTCAACAAGGAACCCGAGAATGCAGCCGGTGATTCAGTCAGCTGACCATAGAGCTGATCAGAGACCAGAGTGGCTCCAAACATCTATGGCCTAAGAAACCGGACGCTACAAGCATTTCATAACTTAGATGTCGCCGGATGTAAACAGCGCCACTGGGAAAGCATTTTATCACACCGATCTTGGTGTGGTCAGATGCTTTGAGGGCAGAGGAGAGATCTAGGGTCTAATAGACCCCAATTTTTTCAAAAAAAAAAAAAAAAAAAAAAGTACCTGTCACTATCTATTGCTATCATAGGGGATATTTACATTCCCTGAGATAATAAAAATTAGAAAAAAAAAAACAAAAAAAAAAAAAAGTTTAAAAATAAGATAAAAAAGCAAAAAAATAATAAAGCACCCCCTGTCCCCCCCCTGCTCGCGCGCTAAGGCAAACGCAAGCATCGGTCTGGTTTTAAATGTAAACAGCAATTGCACCATGCATGTGAGGTATCACCGCGAAGGTCAGATCGAGGGCAGTAATTTTAGCAGTAGACCTCCTCTGTAAATCTAAAGTGCTAACCTGTAAAGGCTTTTAAAAATGTATTTTGTTGCCACTGCACGTTTGTGCGCAATTTTAAAGCATGTCAGGTTTCGTATCCATGTACTCAGCCTAAGATAATCTTTTTTATTTCATCAAACATTTGGGCAATATAGTGTGTCTTAGTGCATTAAAATTTTTTTAAAGAAGTGTGTTTTTTTCCCCCCAAAAAATGCGTTTGAAAAAAATCGCTGCACAACTACTGTGTGAAAAAAAAAATGAAACCCACCATTTTAATCTGTAGGGCATTTGCTTTAAAAAAAAATATATAACGTTTGGGGGTTCAAAGTAATTTTCTTGCAAAAAATAAAAAAAAAATTCTCATGTAAACAAAAAGTGTCAGAAAGGGCTTTGTCTTCAAGTGGTTAGAAGAGTGGGTGGTGTGTGACATAAGCTTCTAAATGTTGTGCATAAAATGCCAGGACAGTTCAAACCCCCCCCCCCCCCCCCAATGACCCCATTTTGGAAAGTAGACACCCCAAGCTATTTGCTGAGAGGCATGTCGAGTCCATGGAATATTTTATATTGTGACACAAGTTGCGGGAAAGAGACTTTTTTTTTTGTTTTTTTTTAGTTGTCACTAAATGATATATTGCTCAAACATGCCATGGGAATATGTGAAATTACACCCCAAAATAAATTCTGTTGCTTCTCTTGAGTACGGGGATACCACATATGTGAGACTTTTTGGGAGCCTAGCCACGCACGGGACCCCGAAAACCAAGCACCGCCTTCAGGCTTTCTAAGAGCGTAAATTTTTTATTTCACTCTTCACTGCCTATCACAGTTTCGGAGGCCATGGAATACCCAGGTGGCACAAACCCCCCCCCCCCCAAATGACCCTATTTTGGAAAGTAGACACCCCAAGCTATTTGCTGAGAGGTATAGTGAGTATTTTGCAGACCTCACTTTTTGTTACAAAGTATTGAAAAAAAAAAAAAAAAAAAAAAAAAAAAAAAAAAAAAAAGTTCTCCTCTCGTCTTTCTACATTTTCAAAAACAAATGAGAGCTGCAAAATACTCACCATGCCTCTCAGCAAATAGCTTGGGGTGTCTACTTTCCAAAATTGGGTCATTTGGAGGGGGGTTGTGCCTTCTGGGCATTTTATGGCCTTCAAAACTGATAGGTAGTGAGGAGTGAAATCAAAAATTTACGCCCTTAGAAATCCTGAAGGTGGCGATTGGTTTTCGGGGCCCCGTATGCGGCTAGGCTACCAAAAAGTCCCACACATGTGTTATCCCCGTACTCAGAAGCAGCTGAATGTATTTTGGGGTGCAATTCCACATATGCCCATGGCCTGTGTGAGCAATATATAATTTAGTGACAACTTTCTGTAATTTTTTTTTTTTGTCATTCAATCACTTGGGACAAAAAAAAAAAAAAAAAAAAAAAAAAAAAAAAAAATTAAATATTCAATGGGCTCAACATGCCTCTTAGCAATTTCCTTGGGGTGTCTACTTTCCAAAATGGGGTCATTTGGGGGGGTTTGTACTGCCCTGCCATTTTAGCACCTCAAGAAATGACATAGGCAGTCAAACTAAAAGCTGTGTAAATTCCAGAAAATGTAACCTAGTTTGTAGACGCTATAACTTTTGCGCAAACCAATAAATATACGCTTAATGACATTTTTCTTACCAAAGACACGTGGCCGAATACATTTGGGCCTAAATGTATGACTAAAATTGAGTTTATTGGATTTTTTTTTTATAACAAAAAGTAGAAAAGGTCTTTTTCAAAATGTTTGGTCTTTTTCCGTTTATAGCGCAAAAAATAAAAACCGCAGAGGTGATCACATAACATCAAAAGAAAGCTCTATTTATGGGAAGAAAAGGACGCAAATTTCGTTTGGGTACAGCATTGCATGACTGCGCAATTAGCCGTTAAAGCAACGCAGTGCCAAATTGTAAAAAGTGCTCTGGTCAGGAAGGGGGTAAATCCTTCCGGGGGTGAAGTGGTTAAAAAAGAAACTGAAATATCACATGGTCCTAAGTATTCAGACCCTTTGCTGTGACACTCATTTAACTCAGGTGCTGTCCATTTCTTCTGATCATCCTTGAGATGGTTCTACACCTTCGAGTCCAGCTGTGTTTAATTATACTAATTGGACTTGATTAGGAAAGCCACACACCTGTCTATATAAGACCTTACAGCTCACAGTGCATGTCAGAGTAAATGAGAATCATGAGGTCAAAAGGAACTGCCTAAAGAGCTCAGAGACAGAATTGTAGCAAGGCACAGATCAGGCCAAGGTTACAAAAAAAATTTCTGCTGCACTTAAGGTTCCTAAGAGCACAGTGCCCTCCATAATCCTTACACAGAAGACATTTGGGATGACCAGAACCCTTCCTAGAGCTGGTCGTCCGGCCAAACTGGGGGAGAAGAGCCTTGGTGAGAGGTAAAGAACAACCCAAAGATCACTGTGGCTGAGCTCCAGAGATGCAGTCGGGAGATGGGAGAAAGTTGTAGAAAGTTAACCATCACTGCAGCCCTCCACCAGTCAGGGCTTTATGGCAGAGTGACCAAAACCAAACACCTGAAGGACTCCAAGATGGTGAGAAATAAGATTCTTTGGTCTGATGAGACCAAGACAGAAATTTTTGGCCTTAATTCTAAGCGGTATGCGTGGAGAAAAACAGGCACTGCTCATCACCTGTCCAATACAGTCCCAACAGTGAAGCATGGTGGTGGCAGCATCATGCTGTGGGGGTGTTTTTTCAGCTGCAGGGGCAGGATGACTGGTTGCAATCGAGGGAAAGATGAATGCGGCCAAGTACAGGGATATCCTGGACAAAAACCTTCTCCAGAGTGCTCAGGACCTCAGACTGGGCCGAAGGTTTACCTTCCAACAAGACAATGACCATAAGCACACAGCTAAAATAACGAAGGAGTGGCTTCACAACAACTCCATGACTGTTCTCAAATGGCCCAGCCAGAGCCCTGACCCAATTCAGCATCTCTGGAGAAACCTAAAAATGGCTGTCCACCAAGGTTTACTATCCAACCTGACAAAACTGGAGAGGATCTGCAAGGAGGAATGACAGTATCCCCAAATCCAGGTGTGAAAAACTTGTTGCATCTTTCCCAAAATGACTCATGGCTGTATTAGGTCAAAAGAGTGCTTCTACTAAATACTGAGCAAAGGGTCTGAATACTTAGGACCATGTGATATTTCAGTTTTTCTTTTTTAATAAATCTGCAAAAATGTCAACAATTCTGTGTTTTTCTGTCAATATGGGGTGCTGTGTGTACATTAATGAGGAAAAAAAAATAACTTAAAATGATTTTATGATTTTAGCAAATGGCTGCAGTATAACAGTGAAAAAATTAAGGGGGTCAGAATACTTTCCATTCGAGATCTATATCTATACATACATATACATGCAGAAGGCTTGGTGGCCCCTTCTGGCCAAAAAATAAATAAATAAATGGCTGGACCTTCTAAACTAACTTTTTTCTAAATAAACAGACAGCATCTAGACAATGAAAAGAAACTTCACTCATTTTGGGGATTGTTGCAAAAGGAAGGAAGCACAATCTCTTGAGTTCTATGGAACTTTAAGGCTACCTTCGGGAGGTACAGGGGGTCCTGCCTAAGTACAACCCTGTCATCAAGTAAACTAAAAAATGGTTCTTTTATTGAAGAGGCCCGAATGTCACTTATCCTCCTGGCTGTTGTAATCGCCAGTAGGAAGGCCAACTTAAAAGTGAGGAATTTGAGGGGAATCTGATATAAATGTTCAAATGGAGCCTTGGTTAGCCCCTCTAAAACCAAAGTAAGGTCCCATGACGGAAATCTAGACATCTGAACTGGGGACAACCTGTCTGACCGACAAGAACCTCTTGATCAGGGGGTCTAGAGATAATCTCTTGTCCAAAAAAACAACAAAAAAAACAGACAAACAGGACAAGGCTGCAACCTGTACTCTAAGCGCCTTAGTTGCCAGTCTCTGATCCGCGCCATCCTGGAGAAAATCCAGGATGGCAGGGATCTCTTGTTGGGAAGTCCCTCTCGACTGACACCAGCAGTGTCAGAGAACACCCCCCAGGTTTTAGCGTAAATACGCCTTGTAACTGGCTTCCTACTTAGAAGAGTATCAATTACTCTGTCAGAAAGGCCCTTCTCCGGCAGGTTCTGCCTTTCAAGAGCCAGGCCAGCAGCCTGAAGAAGCTGGGATCTGGGTGGCAGATTGGACCCTGAAGAAGGTCCTGCCGAACAGGGCGGTGGGGCTACAGACCAACTCCACAGGGTTGGAAACCAAGCTCTCTTGGGCCACCTCTGAGAGATTCAACTTCTGTAGTACTCTCGGGATTAGAGTCAAGGGGGGGAAAGGCATAGGCCAATTGGAAGTTCCAAACTTGGGCTAGTACATCTATCCCCTCTGAGCCCCCTTCGTGGGAGAGAGAAGAATCTCTTTACCCTTCTGTTCTTCCTGTGAGCGAAGAGATCGATCTCTGGATCGCTGAAATGCCTGCACACCAGGGAGAACACTTCCGGATTCAACTCCCGCTCCCCCTGGAGAAGCGAGAAACTCCAGCCTGTATCCCTCTTATAATCTGGAGAATATGGGGGCTCTGCGTAAACCTTTCCCACAGAGAGAAAGTGGGAAAGACTTCCCCCTACTCTTATGTCACTTAGGGACTTTGTCGCCCGACTTTTGGCTGGAAAAGAGAATACTTCCCTTCTGTTTGTCTCTTCCAACCCCCCCCTAACGTCTGTTAATGGTGCCCTTCTTATCTGAGAAACTGTTCTTCACCTGGGGTGCCTCCAAAAAAAAAAAAAAATTCCTTTTGTCCTTCTTGGGCTTAGTAGGAAACTTTCCCTTTTTCGGTAGACCTAGCCAGAGCTTGATCTAAACTAGTACCGAACAGGAGGGAACCCGCAAATGGGAGACCACATAAAAACGGGTTTTAGACGAATTATCCCCATCCCAAGTTTTGACCCACAAGGCCCTCCTTGCTGAGTTTAACAGAGTACCGGATTTGGCAGTGGTACGCACGGTCTCAACCACTGCATCAGCTAAATAGGCAACCACACTACCCATCACCTCTAAAGAATCCAAGACCTCTAGACATTTGATAGCTGACTTATGTTTTGATTTATGGTTCTGGGTCAGTCTGGTGGATTATACACAGGCACATGATATATTTTATGGGAGATTGTTCAGTTTTTTTCACACAATAAAAGGAAGGGAACATTGCAAGTGGTGTAGATATGGGAGTAGCGCATTCACACAGATCAATCAGTACTTTTAGCCCATTCTGAGGAAGGGCCTTTTTTGAATGCAGCAACTCTGAAATAAACCGTTTGAGGATATTTGAGGAATTAGTGGTTTTGCGCCGGTGACACACACATATTAATAAAAGAGGGTGTACACACCACATTTTTTTACTCCCCCCCCCCCCTTTAAAAGATTTAAGTTGTTTTTTCAATTGAGTTGTACAGTTTTTATAGGTCACATTAAAAGGTGGGAAAAGTTCTGGAAAGATTTTCTTTGGCTTTTTTTTACATCACAGAAACCTGACATTTTAACAGGGGTGTGTAGACAATCGCTATATCTCCACGCACAAAATTCAGTTTAGGGATGAGGCCACATCAATGGCATTGTTCTTGATATAGCACATTCCCACACACAATTATTTAGTTTGACTACTCTATTAATACACTTATTCTTATACTGGGGTGCTGGATTGGACTTGCCCCAAATTCTACATACATTAGACCAATGCCTACTTTACAGGAATCGGACATTAAACTGAATACCCATCTCAGGGACCTCTCCGATAGAAACAGCCATTCTGACTCTGGCTGCAAGGAGACATCACCAACGTAGAATTACTATGCATCCAGCAAGTCTAATATTGCTTCCATTAGACAGGTATTTAGTTTGACGGACTCATTCACTAAAAAATATACCAAGAATGCTGTAGAGTTAAGTACATCATTTGTTAGGGTAGATAGAAGCAAGACATTTGCTGGGGTTAACTTTTTGGAAGCATATGGATTTGCTTACACCGTTTATGAACCAATATTGCCCTAAAATCAAGTACATTCACAATGAAATTAGATTTTATACTTACAAGGAGTATTTAAGAGTATCATCAAGTTCCATTATTGCAGCTTGATTCCCACAGCGGTAACAATAATTTGGAGCGCTAAAGATAGTTACTACATTCCGGTCATGGCACCAGTTGTACCCCTATTACACAAAAGGCACCATTTTAAACAGTGGACAATGAAAAGCAACAGAGCTATTGATAACTAGTTTACAATTCTTGAAGGGGTTATATTGTCAGGTCAACTTATGCTCCTTACTTAGGCACAGAGGGGGGAAAAAAAAAAAAAAACATACAATTGGACCCTCTAGATCAGAGTTTCTCAATGCCAGTCCTCAAGGCACCCCAACAGGTCATGTTTTCAGGCCGTCCAATTTTGCACAGGTGATTTGATCAGTTTCACTGCCCAAGTAATTACCACAGCAGTTTCATTTGACAAATCATGAAAACATGACGTTTCGTGGCACCTTGAGGACTGGAGTTGAGAAACACTGCTCTAGATAAGTATAAGGGGTAGCCAAGAAATTTGCACTAAAGGAAACAGTTACTCTTTTTTAATGTAAAGCGAACCTGGGGAGGTGGGGGGGGGGAATGCGGGTGCTGGGAACCACAGACGTGCGAAAAGGCTCAGACGAGAATATGAATATATATATTCAGTCTAGCATCTCATTCTTGATGAGAAGAGAAACAGTCTCTCCTGTGAGAAAGCTGAACAGCTTTTGTTCTTAAAGCGAAAACTGCCACTTTTACTGAAATAGATTTTAAAATCCTTAGCATAGACCAATTCATTTACCATAGTAAATGAATTGGTATTGGACTGTGCTATTGGACAATTGGAACATACAACATAGTATGACTGACTACCTAGTATGTTCCAATTGTCTAGTTGTGCCATTTGTTGGTTGTTCATTGTAGTTCTACAGTTTTTTTGCACTTCAATTTGAGAGAGAACTCCAGCTTTTGAACTACTGTACCATAGTTTGTTGCTGTTGGGCCAAACTATGTCTCTCCCTAAGCTGTCAGCCCGCTGTATGTGCAAATTCAAAACTGTATGTTCTGTATCTGTGGCTGTCTACATACTACAGTACTATACCACACTGTATTCTGGGTATGGGCGGTGACTTTCATAAACACAGACTAGTCTACATTGCTTACTGTGATTGGCTGAACACCGCTGCTGTAGACTAGTCTGTGTTCCAGGATGTCTCCGCCCATACCCGGGGCAGGAACACTGTGCGGTCCACTATATGACTATGTATGTAACCCGCAGCTACATACACTTATCGCACATCCAGACGCTGACACCTTAGGAAGAGAGAACTGAATTACCAGTTCTGATGCAAGTTGGAAATTAATAAAACATAAAAATGTCAGTCTTTGGCATTTTTATATTAATTATTAATATTATAGATTATTTTATATGCCTGTTTTATTTGGTATGGTGGTGCAATGACTGCAGTCTTATTTTATTTTTATCTTCTGTGTCCACTGTCCAATTTTATGTGGGTTACTTTTTAACATCACTGGATAGTAGTATTCTTTTCTTCATAAAATTAATGATTAAGTTGAATACAAATGTAACAATTTTGTATGAGAGCGATAGAGAGCGATAGAGAGCGATAGAGAGCGATAGAGAGCGATAGAGAGCGATAGAGAGCGATAGAGAGCGATAGAGAGCGATAGAGAGCGATAGAGAGCGATAGAGAGCGATAGATATCTCTAACAGTGCTCTGTGAGATGTTCAGTGCTTGAGGTTTTTTTAACCTAACCCCGCTTTAAAAACTTTAAACTTTTCCACAACTTATCCCTGACCTGTCTGGTGTGTTCCTTGGCCTTCATGATTCATGAAACCCGAGGGAACAGAGAACAGATTTATACAGAAATTAAAAAATTACACACAACTGGATTCTATTTACTGATTAGG
>NC_133326.1:435468334-435522062 GCF_042186555.1 Aquarana catesbeiana | reverse complement strand
CTCCAGGTGCAGCCAGATCAGAGAGTCTTGTAGAGTGGGAGAATTGCAGTTTTATCTCTGGGAGTTAATCCCCTTTTTAATGCATGACAATATTCTGTTTGCTTTGCTTGCAGCAGCTTGGCATTGTATGCCATTGCTGAGCCTGTCATCTACTAGGACCCCCAGGTCCTTTTCTTTTTCCATCCTAGATTCCCCGAGGTTCTCCCCCTAGTGAGTAGATTGCTTTGCCACCTAAATGCATTTTTTACATTTTTCTACATTAAACCTCATTTGCCATGTGGTTGCCCACCCCATGTTTAAATCCTCTTGCAAGGTTTCCACATTCTGTGGAGAAGCCATTGGCCTGCTTAACTTAGTATTGTCCGCAAATACTAATATTGAGCTGTTTATCCCATCCTCCAGATCATTTGTGAATAGGATTGGTCCAAAGGACAGAACCCTAGGGGACCCCCACTTTCCACACCGGACCATTCAGAGTACTCCCCATTTATCACTACCCTCTGAACTCACCCCTGTACCAAGTTTTCACCCTTTGGTCCATGGCGACAGACCTTAGTTTGTACAGTAAACGTTTATGGGAACTGTATCGAATGCCTTTGCAAAATCCAGATACACCACATCTACGGGTCTTTATCTAGATGGCAGTGTCAGCAAAGAGGGAAATTTGGCAGGACTTTAAGGGTGCCTACGAAAGAAGGGGGAAAGTCATACAATGCTTGACAATTGGTGTGTAGATAATATAATATTACACACACACACACACACACACACACACACACACACAGGGATGTTGGTGCCCTATATTTGCCATGGCCACCCACATTACTCTATGTACCTCAGGTGTTGCACCACACCGCCAAAACCTTTATGGTTGGGTGGCACCGTTTCTCTAACTTTATTTTCATCTATTCTCCTCCTATTTTTTAGTTTTACTTATCGAGGTATAAAAAGTATCAAAAAATTTAAAATGACCTTATCCAATATGTATGCCATGTGGCAACAAGTATCAGGAGTGCGTACTAACTAGTGTACTAACCATGCACCACTGATGTATTAAAATAAATACTTTATGAATGTATTGTTTTTCTAAACAAAATCTGTATTCTTTATTTTATTATTTGTCTAGGTTGCCTTATTGGCTTCGTTCTATTTCTTTTTTATGTATTTCGTGTGATGTCTGCCGACTGCTTGGTCCCATCGCATCTCCCTCCCCAATATGCCCAATCCACCATCCGTCTCTGCCTCTTCCCTCTCCCCATAGTGTTTATTTCATGCACTTACTCCACACACATGTCCTTTATTTAATTTGTTTTCCCGTCCCTATATCCCATTTCATCTCAAACAGTAATCATATTAATTTTATTTCATTTAATTGTAATACAAATCCCTTGCCCCGAGCATTTTGATTTTCTCTCCGATGCTTCCCTTCTTCCTGTGCTGCCTCTAGCTCTGTGTGCTGAGGAGGTTGTAGAGACGCACGCCCACTGATAGTGCAAGAGGAGCTGACGTAGCCCAATCTCCCTCCCCGCCTTGCAGCATGGGAACTGCAGTATTTTTGATTTTTGCTTCATCCTTTGCAACATTTTGCGCATGCGCCGTGCGGTGTCCCTGCCGGCGGCTCTTGCGTGGTTGGATGCCAATTACACAGCACCTGTTCCCCTTCATATAGTGCTTTCACACTATACCAAACTGCCAGACACTCTAAAGGCGAACCATGCTGCAAACTTGCTGCTTATTAGGTACAGTTTCATACTAAACCTCTTTCCTTATTCTCTGGTATATTAATATAGTTTCCCATCTTTTTACTGATTTGAGCTTTACTTAAGTGTCCATATATTCCTTACCTGCTGCCGCCTGTGTTGGTAACTTTAACCCCCCCATATTTGAGGGGGGCAGGTGATCTGCAGCAAGTTATGGTATATATTATATTAAAAATATAATATAATTATAATATAAATATATACACCCATTTATCCTTCTACCAGTTTATAACATGAACTAGGTTCTTTTTTTTCTCATCTTGTTTTTCTTAAAATTAAACACCGTTTCCTTAAAAAAAAAAAAAAAAAAAAAAAAAAAACTCTATCATTTTCTATACATCTCCAATAGATATTGGTCCCCAAATTCTGGTACCTTTTGGCTTTTCCATATTTTTATTGCCATTAGGAGTGTAAGTAAATGCTTTTTCCTTGGACATGTATTAAACCATCCCACATTACCCTGTGCTCAGTTATATCACCTTTTGCTTCGGACCTTCATCCGTCTCTCAGATCTCTATTCACATTTTTTACTCACTTTCTTCCTCACAACATCCCGGTTCTTCCCTTCACATTCCCTCCCACCCACACCCTTTCCCAATCCCCCCCCCACCTTCCCTCCACCTTTCCTCTCCCTTCCCTTTCTCCTCCCCCCCCCCCCTTTGAGTAATTACATACACCTTAATTCAATCACACCATACACGTCTAATTTTTTGGCTAGATTCCAACTGACAAGCTCATCTGGGCCTCCTATGACACTTTATAAGTATAAGTACATCATTCAGCAAAGATTTCCTTTGTTTTTCAACTTTGAATCACAGGTATGAGACCTGCATATGGGTGAGCTCTTGCTGATGGACCTAGCGGTCAGCAGTATACCCTATTGTATTTACATGTATTTGTATTTTTATGTTATTTTATTTTCTTGTATTATATTCTAAACGCAATGCTTGTATCTTATTTTTATATGCAGTATTACATCTATTTTTCTTTTAAAACGTCCCCTGATGAGCCCAGAGTGGCGAAACATGTCGGGACAATCACTATAATGCTACTATCGAGTGATTACATTTTATCATCTGTTTTAAAAATCCTAGATGTATCCTTGAACATGTGCGCATAATTCCTACTTGAATTGTAAACATGTTTTGTATGGGATAATAAAATCTTTAATTTCTACACACCAATTGTTGAGCATTGTATGACTTTCCCCTTCTTTCGTAGGCACCCTTAAAGTCCCGCCAACCTTCCCTCTTTCCTGATATTTATATACAGGGATGTTGGTGCCCTATATTTGCCATTGCCACCCACCCATATTACTCTATCTAGATGGCAGCTCACCTACTCATAGAAGGTTAATAGATTGATTTGGCAAGAACATGTCTTCATGAATCCATGCCGATTACTGCTAAAGGATACAGTTTTCATTGCTAAAATCTTGTATATAGTCCCTTATCCCCTCCAAGAGCTTGCATACTATTGATGTTAGGCTAACTGGTCTGTAGTTCCCAGGGATATAACAGTCCTTTAAACATTGTGTTACAGTGGCTTTTTTCCAATCAGCTGGTACCATACCAGTCAGACTGTTCGTAAAAATTAAGAACAAATGTCTGGCAATTACCTGACTGAATTCCCTAAGGACCCTCAAGTGCAAACCATCTGGTCCGGTGACTTATTTAGGTTACGTTTTTCAAGTCTATTCCTAATTCTATTCTCTGTTAGCCATGAGGGTGCTACCTGTGATGTGTCACGAGAATAAACCCCCCCCCCCCTCCTTGTGCAGACTGAGAAGAAGAAATTCAGTACCTTTGCCATTTCTCCATCCTTTGTAACTAGATTCCCTTCATCATTCTTTATGGGGCCAAAATGATCTGTCCTCCCTCTTACCATTTATGTAAATACATATCTTGGGATTTTTTTTTTTACTCTCCCCTGCTATGTGCCTTTCGTGTTCAATCTTAACCGCCCTGATTGCACCCTTCCATTTCTTATTGCATTCTTTGTACAGTTAGACTGTTGATCACCCCTCAGCCTTGTTTTTTTTTGAAGGCCTTCTCCTTTGCTTTTATATGCATTACATTGGAGTTTAGCCATCCAGGAATTTTTTTAGCTCTTAAAATGTATTACCCATTGGGATGCACTGGCCAGTACTTATAGCACACCAATTTTTCCGTGTTCTTTGTTTCTATGATTTTATCCCATTTAACATCTAACAAGGAGCGTACTTTTATCAAAGTTGGCTCTTTTGAAATTCAGTGTCTTTGTATTCCCCTTATATTTTCCATTTGTGTGATTTATACCGAAACTAATTGACCTGTGGTCAGTTTCCTAGGCCCCGTATTTCCACACCTGTGATCAGGTCTGCACTGTTGGTAATTAGTAGATCTAGTAACCCATTGTTTGTTGGTGCATCTACCATCTGACCCATTAAATTTTTCTGCAAGACATTTAGAAAATGGCAAGCTTTAGACGAATGCACGGTTCCTTCGGCTCAGTCTGTCTGTATAATTAAAATCCCCCAGTATAATGACACTTTCTCCCCCCCCCCCCCCCCCCCCCCCACCCCCATCCTTGCCACCATTCCAAACAGATAGGAGTTCCGCCTCCTCCCTCCGGTTAGGGGGCCTATAGCATACTCCCAGTATTACTTTGGTAGTGTTGAGATTTTCCTGCCATTTAAAAACAGTTTTTTTTATAATCTTCTACATCCCTCAGATTTTTTTTTTTTTTTTATCTGTGGTTCCTCTTCAGCTAAAATTTCCTTAAGTTCCCTACTATACATATTATATGGAACACAGTGTAGCACTACAAAAGTGACAATTAAACATAAAAGTACAAGGTGTCATACAAGGCATGTGAATCTTATATTAAATGATGAATATAAAGTGCTAAATGCAAAGGTGCAAATTCTAATGGGCGTAACCAGTGATATATATGTGGATTACTGTATATTAAGGAGAGTTCAAATGGGGCCAATTGCCAAAAACATGAACAGTCCACCCTTAAAGAAGGAAATGTATTCAGAAATGGGATGAAACAGCCATGACAACAGCTAGAACACCAGGGATGGTTCTAGCTGATAACCTTGACCGATTAGATTCAGAACAGGCTTTTTGTTGCTTTTTCCCCCAACCATGCAGGAAGGCTTGCAGCTTTCCCCCTACTGGGAGATGGCCATTGCTTTGAGGTTTGGTCGGTGGGGTCTAAAAAGCAGCTCTCTGCCTCTTCCCCTCTGGAGGTTCCAGGGTCTTTGAGTCAGATTTTTCTTTATGGGCTTGCTGAAAAGGATGAAAATTCCTTTGCTGCACCACTTTCTGCGGAAAAGCTTTCATATCCGCCATCCTATCGAGGTCTAATTCTTGCCCAAACAGCAGATCTCCTGTAAAGGGAATTCCACACTTCACTTTTAATGTCGAGTCCCCTGACCAGGTTTTAAGCCAGAGAGCCCTCCTGACTGAATTAAGGGCTGAAGATCTGGCCGACATCCTGATTCTGCCGAGGCGTCTGCCATGTACTTGACTGCACTTAAAAGGGTGGGGAAGGACTCTAGCAAATCTTTCCTAGAGGTGCCTGTTACCACATGGCCTTCAAGTTGTTCCAGCCAGCATACCATGTTTCTGGCCACTACTGTAGAGGCCATTGCCGGCTTGAAGTTAGACAAGGACGAATCCCAAGCTTTCCCTTGCCCTTTTGTCCATGGTGTCTTTAAGTAAGCCCATGTCCTCAAATGCAAGATCAGCCTGTCTTGACACCTGGGAAAAGGCAGCATCAATTTTTTTTTTTTTTAATTCCAAACGCCTCATCCAAACAAACACACACACACACACACACACACACACACACACACACACACACACACACACACACACACACACACACACACACACACACACACACACACACACACACCTCTGGATCCTTCCACTCCTTCCCAATTGAGTCAGCCAATACTTTATGAACCAGGAAGACTGTTTGGCCTCCTCTAGCCCCTGGTACATTTTTTTCATGTAAGGATAGTTGGGCTTCTTGGATTTCCTGGGAGGTTTAGACTGCTTTCAGCAAGTCATCCACCGCTTCTAGCGTCAGTTTTTATCTGGACAATCTCGTTTCCTCCTCTGAGTCGACTTTTGAGGGGGGAACACTTCATCTGACTCACTTTCAATCGATCTAGAAGTGTAGGAAGAAGATTGGACTGGGAGCTCTGTTCGTTGCTTAAAACTCTGGTCCTGCTTTATAAGGGAACGTACTGTCCCTAGAGTCTGCCAATTCTTTTCTCACTGAGGAAAAGAGCTCCTTACACTCCTGTGCAGACACCTCTCTTACTAGTCCAGCAAAACAAGATCTGCAAAGTGGCTTGACCCACGAGTCCCTTAGTGGGTTCTTGCCTGAAGGACATTTTCTTCCCATAGTTTTAGTAGCGGCCTTCTATAAAAACACAGAAAAACCCACAAACACCCCTATTAGGGCAAGATCTACACCAAACCAAGGAAGACCCCCCCCCCCCCAAAGCAACCACCACAAAAAAATGCACTAGAGTCTCCCACATCCATGCTGAGCTGCTAGTAGGATGTACCCCTATAGCAGACAGCTGCAGGTTAAGTCACAACACAAATAAATCCCAGTGAAGGAAGAAAGCACCTCTAACTGCGCCTGGCGACTGCCTCCTCCATCACGAGCGCCGCAGCAGCCGACTGTTCTTTTTAAAATGAAGCTTCTTCTGGCGTCCTCACACAGGGGGCAGAAGGAATGCCTGGCCAGATGATCCGTATGATCTGTACTTGAGGGGAGGGAGACACAACCCAGAGGGTACCCCCAGACTTGAGGACCTATACTGAAGCACAATGCGCCCGAAGGCAATATCCTCATACCTCCTTATATCCAGCTGATAACATTTGTGAATGTATGCACTGAAGACCAAGTTGCAACCTTACAGATCTGAGCCATGGAGGCCTGACGCACTGCCCAAGAAGCACCAAGCGCCCTGGTAGAGTGTGCCTCAACTTGAAAAGGTGGAATCTTACCATTAAATCATAAGTTTGAATTATAAACTTGCCGAATCCACTTAGCGACAGTGGATTTCAACGCTGCCTGTCCTTTCTTAGGACCCTCTGGCAGAACAAACAAGACATCAGTCTCGAATCTGAGCAATTGTCTTTATATAGATTTTCACTGCTCACCACATCAAGACAAATGTAGTGACTTTTCTTCCCTGGAACATGGTTTTGGACAGGACAATATCTTGGTTCAGGTGGAAACCTGAGACCACTTGGTAAAAAACCTGGATGAGGGCACCACTCTGTCCTCATGAGAAAAATCAAATATGGCTCTTTACAAGAAAGAGCAGCCAATTCCAGAACTCTCCTTGCTGAGGATATAGCAAAAAAAAAAAAAAAAAAAAAAAACCACACCACACCACACACACACACACACTCCTTGTCAGGACTAGAAATATGTTGTATCAGTTCAAATGGCGGTTTTTGTAAACAAAGACAAAACTAAATTAAAATCCCAAGGGTTCAAGGGAGGTTTGACGGGCGGATTAAGCCGCATCACCCCTTGCATAAAACCCCGGACTAAAATAAGTTTGAAATAAGACCGATAAAGCTAAGACTTGGCCTTTAATAGTACTCAAAGCCAATTTCATTTCTACCCCTAATTGCAGAAAGGCAAGAATTCTGCCTATGATATATCTCCGAGGGTGCCAACCCTTGGATTCACACCAGGAAACATAAGCCCTCCAGACCCTATAATATATAGTCCTGGAATCTGGCTTCCTTGCATTAATCAGGGTGGAGATAACTGACCCGGAAAGCCTACATTTCTTCAGAATGTGGGTTTCAATAGCAAAGCCGTTAAATTTAGAGACCGTAAGGTAGGATGGAATATCAGTCCCTGTGAGCAGATCTGGCCGTAGTGGGGAGGGACCATGGACCCTCCACTGCCATCTTTACGACTTCTGTATACCATGACCTTCTGAGCCATGCTGGTGCTACCAGAATTACCAGCTTTCTTTGCAGCTGGATCCTGAATTTGAGGCAGCAACTGAATTGGGGGGGGGGGGGGGGTGCATTTAATTCAGTAAGCACTGATCCCACAGGGTCATCAATGCATCTGTTCCGCTTGCGAGTGGATCCCTTGTTCTGGCCACAAAGTTAACTAACGTCATGTTGAACCTGGACGCTAGAAGATCTACATCCAGAGTCTCCCATCTTTGGCAAACAGCCTGAAATGTCGGTGTGAAGAGACCATTCCCCTGGGAATAACTGCTAGTGACTTAAATAGTCCACCTGCCAATTCTCTCACGGAATGAAGACTGCCGATAGGCACGGAACATTCCTTTCTGCCCAGGTTAGAATATGGTTAACCTCTCTGCACTGAGAGAGTCTTGGTGCCCCCTTGGTGATTGATATAGGCCACGGCTGTGGCATTGTCCCATCAGGATCCAATCCGACAATGCCATAACCTGAAAGTCCAGGCCTTTAGAGCCAGACGAACTGAGCGAATCTCTAGGATATTGATGGGCAATGTTCTTTCGGTTCTTGACCACTGTCCCTAGACAGTTGTCTTTTCTCGTACTGCTCCTCAGCCTGAAAGGCTGGCATCCATCGTTGCAACTTTCCAGATGACTGGTCTGAAGGATTTTCCTATCAGCAGATTCTGGGTTAGTAACCACCAAGTGAGGCTATGGGACACTCTTGGGGACAGCTGCATTGGCAAGTCTAAAGCTTGAATTGTCTTGTTCCAAGTGGACAGGATACTGTTTTGCAACAGTCTTAAATGGAACTGAGTATAGGGAACCGCTTCGAATGAAGCCACCATGGTTCCTAGCAACCTCATGCAGAGGTGAATGGAGTGATTGCCTCTTGACCTGACCATCTGCACCAGCTCTTTTATGGAGCTGATCTTTGCCTGAGGCAAGAACACCTTTTCCTGGGCTGTGTCTATGATCAGACCCAAGTACTCCAGGTATTAAGGAAGATTTCTGTAGGTCGAGAATCCAACCCAGACTTTTCAGATAACTGGTTATAGTGCGTATGCTTTGCTCCAAACGAGCCACCGACTGGTCTATTAGAAATAGATCTAGGTATGCTATGACTTATGCCTTGTGCCCTTAACCCGGCTAGAGGTGGGGCCAGCACTTTCGTGAACACCCGGGGTGCTGTGGCTAGCGCGAAGGGCAGGGCTACAAACTGGAAATGCTTCGGTTCTAACTCAAACCGCAGAAACTTTTGGTGAGTGAGAAATATAGGAACATGCAGATATGCATCCCCTTGCTCTTTTGTGGGGATCTGTATGATCACCCCTTGAGATATTAAAATCGGTCTAGTGCCTGAAACAGATTGTCTTTTCTCTGGATCTTTGCGAAAGCTTGTCCTCAGGAAACAAGACGGTGGGAAGTCCTGAAATTCCAGCTTGTACCCCAGCGTTACTGTGGAGATGACCCATCTGTCTTGAATCTCCCCTTTCCAGACGTCTGAAAACTGCAGAAGTCTTCCCCCCCACCTTGGTGAGGGGGGGGGGTTGCCTCTTCATGAGGCTTTAGGATTCTGCTTTACAGGTTTCCAACCCCAGGACTTCTTTTGAGACTGGGTCTGACCATGAGGTTTTTCTCTAGAGTCTGACGGTGGAAGGGAGTTTATACTCTTTTGACTGGCAAAAGAGTACTTTTCCCACTAGAAATTGGATATATTTGTCCAAATCTTCTTCAAATAGTCGCTCCCCATGAAAAGGGAACCCAGTTAGGAGGATTTTACATGGTGCTTCGGCTGACTAATTTTTTAATCACAGGATTCTACGCATATGCACAAGCATAAGGCAGGACGCCTGGTGAATAGAATCTTTAATGGCATCTATGGCAAAGCATAATGCCTTTGGTAGTTCAGCCAATTCCCGGGCTTGTTGTGCAGGAACCTCTTTAAAGGGCCTGTTTAAATTGGTCCTTGGGATTGAGACGCTTATTGCAGAGACTGCAGGCTGAGTAACAGCACCTGTCAAGGAAAAAGTAGATTAACAGGGATGCCAACTTTTTATCTGTTGGAGCCTTAAACATTAGTGCATTGTCTAAAGGACAAGTTAGGCCTTTATTCACACTGGAAATCGCAGCGTCAACTGCTGGTACTTTCCATTTTTTGGAGAATTTCTCCTCCAGGGGATAGAGGATTGAAAATCTCTTAGGAGGGAGAAAATGCTTATCTGGGTGATCCCATTCAGCAAAAATAAGCTTTTCTAGTAATGCATGTGCAGGAAACTCATGAAAAGGCTGAGAAGGTTTCAAAGGAACCCAAGGAAGAAACCGAGCCATCAGGAGACTCCGTTAGGGGTAGCATGAAAGTAGAACGAACCATCTCTGTAAGATTGTATCAGCAATTTCTCAGATTGAGAGGCTGAAAAAAGCTCATCTACTGTTTCCTCTGCAGAGGAATCATCGGTACGTTTTTTCCTCCTGATTGCCTGAGGGCAAACCCTCAGCCTGTGCCCACTGTTCCCCTTGTAAAGGTTCTGAAGTGGAGGAGGGGTACCTAGCACGCTTCCTATCCATTTGAAAGGAGGATGCGATTAACGCCGCTAATCTTCCTTCCAAACCCTGCAGGGTGGAGGAAAGGACATCTTCAGTCACATACAGGGGCTGAGATGTGAGAAGCAGTTGCAACATCAATTTGTTCCAATGGCTCACCCTGGCTTGCCATAATTGGTAATTCAGGCGAGGATGACCTCGTGGAAATGCGACTCGAAATCCTAGCGCCTGGGGGTGAAACCTTTAGTACCTTTTTGGTCTTTGTGGTGTCTTAGCAGGCATAGTCCCAAGCACAAAAACAGAGGCACTATACAATTGCACTTAATCGCTGAACATAGTCATGACATTTAAAGCCGCTATGAAGTTCAGCCTAGTGCTGGGGTGGAAAAAAAAAAAAAAAAAAAGTGTCCTTCCTGTATCAGGAATGCCAGTTTGCAACCCTCAAGCAGTCTGCACAGGGACACAAGAGCTGTGGGACACGTGTTTCCTCCTCGCCAGCCGAGGAGAGACAGTCCCAGCTGTGGTTTTATTTGTTTGTGCCTGCCGTGCGTCCTCGTGGATGTTCACGGCACTGCGCTTAGGCCCCGCCACTCTGAAAATCCCGCCCCTTTTCATTTTAAATGTTCCTGCACGGCACAACACAAGGAGGGAGGGGAGGCAGAGACCTGTTTAGCAGCAGGCAAACAAAACAGCAGTGAAAACAGTACAATAGTAGCAGTATCAGAAACAGCAGGACCTCTGCACCCCTGCGGTGTGGTGGAGGCGGGTAATGTAAGGGGGTGTACAGCGCTGATGTCCCCCTAACCCACCGGTCCCTTCAGGGGGAGAAAACATTTGGCAGATCTTTTACCTGTGAAAAAATCCCCTTGCACATGCTGCTGCGGCCACACAGACTGACTGAGCTTTACAGTGAAGACAACAGATTAAGGTATGTGCATAGACTCACTCTAGTGGAGAATTAAGGCATGACAACATTTTTTTCCCTAATAGATCCGAAGCACGATGTATTGCCTGCAACGCCTCTTTGTAGGGCTGGAACCCAGGGCTTAGTTCTTGCTACATTACCTAAAGCTTTCCTGGGAGGGGTGCATTTACAGGTCCAAGGGAGTGGAACCCCAATATCTAGGGACCCGATCCTTAAAGGTTTGCTAAACGCAGCCTGCCGTGATGGGTGAAGCTTAGGAACTGAAAAGTCCACCCATGTATTCACATAGGTGGACTTTTCAGTTCCTAAGCATATGGGGGAGACATCCCTATTCTCCCTCCCCTTCTAGACATATGGTTCATATTCTCCCTTATGGAGAAATAAATTAGACCACACAGGTAATTATGAAGGTCCCAGTACAAGCTATGCGGGCCCCAATACCAATCATAGGAACTTTGCCCCGGTCAATAATAGGTATGGATCTCGAGGATTATTCTGATAAGGAAGATAATTACCAATATCAAAATTCACATTATATTCAGCCTGGTCAAGAGGGATCTGCCAATGGAACCTTCTAAAAATAATCAAGCCCAAGGTTTTTTAGGCAAGGGCAAAGGAAAAGGCAAGGGAAGAAAATTAGAGGATGTAGGGGAGGAAGGAGAAAACAAGAATTTTCAACAAGGCATTTTCAACTTGAGTGGAGTTGAACTCAATCAAGTTGAAAAGGAAGTTCTTAATAAAAGGTTTGAAATATGCCCCAAAATCATTCTCAATCGTTTTGAAACTTTTGTTGATGTACAAAAATTTAACAGAGAATTGTCCATTGAAAAGACATTCTGTCCAATCCTTAATAATAACTCCAAAGAAAAGGAGTTAGTGCATTCGGGTTTAAGAAATGCTTCACTGTTTAATCTCCCAGGGAATCAATACAAATATCTGTCTTAAAAAAACAAAAACACAAAAGTTGTGTGATCTGGATAAAACCCAGTTCAAGTTTAAAAATCAGAATAAGTTACAAGGCGGGGTGATATCCATCTGTGAATTTCAAACATATCTTGGAATTCGTCCTGCAGATCAGTGTTCTTAAAAACAGGACTATATGGAGGAAATATTCTGTCAGATAGGAAAACATATGAAGTTCAAGCGGGATCCCACTAACAAATTTAGGATAGAACTAGATAAAATCAAGAAGGCTTTTTTGATGAAAGAATTTGATTGCACTGGCACTGAGAATTCCAATAATTTATTATTTGCCAAAAGTTCATAAAAATCCTATAATCCTACCCTAATACTATCCCTGGCAGACCGATAGTGGAATTGATTCCCTTATATCACAGATTGGTAAATATATAGATATTTTACAGCCTTTGGTTATAGGTACTCCATCTTTTTTAAAAGATGGAATACAAAATTAGGGAATTACCGGACTTGCGTATAGAGAGGCTCTGCTAGTGACAGCTGACGTCTCGTCACTGTACACTATAATCCCCCCCCCCCCCCCCCCCCCCCCCATGATAAGGGAAATGACGGTTAAATATTTTTTAACTTTTGATAGGGTTGATATTCCAGAGGTCTGTCATACTAGAGATGTTGAAATTTGGAATGTTACACAATTATTACAATCTTTTTTTTTTTTTTTTTTTTTTTTTTTTTTTTTTTTTTTAGGAAAAAAATAAGGCATCGCAATGGGTGCAAAGTTCGCCCCAAGGCCCGCCTTTTGGGAGGAACAGGTAATCTAAGGTCATCATTTTCATAGTCAATTAAAGTTTTGGAGAATATATTAATGACGCATTCTTCATGTGGCAGGGCAGTGTTAGACTCCTTACACGAATTTATGAGAGGACTGAATTCTAACATGGGACATTCGTTTCACGTATGAAAAGAGTGATACATCTGTCAACTATTTAGATTTAACCATTTATCAAGGTCACCAAATAATAATCCAAAACATATTTCAAAACAGATAGGAATGGGTTTATCCCCATTGGAAGCTGTCATCATCCAAATTGGTTGAAAGCCATACCTAAAAAGGAGAGTTTCATCGAGAAACTGTTCCAATAAAAGATGATTTTATTCAACACTCTGGTACTTTGAAGGATACGTTTTTGGAAAAGGGATATGCAGTAGCTAATCGTGAAAGATTTTTTTACAGGCATCAGATCTGGATCGCTGTACTCTGTCAGTGAAGCAGAAACATGATCAGAATAAATCAGCCTAATGGATTTGAATGGGCTTTTCTCACCACGTTCTTCAGTTAACACAGATGGGTGGTGAACGTCATGAGGAAATATTGGAACATCCTCAGAGGATGTTGTTCTCGGTCCAGTACTTCCAGAGCGCCCTCAAGTAATTTTTAGGAAGCCTCAAACTTTGAAGGACATTGCCCCTCATCCAGTATCGCCTCCCCCCAGATTCAAAAGGTTTGAAAACTTGAAAGGATTTTTTCCTTTGCAGAAAGTGCAAGATGTGCAAGACTTGGCAAGTAGCAACATCTTCCACCTTCTCCTCATCCTCTACTTCCAAACATCATAACAAAGAATTCATTACATGTCAGACCATAGGAGTAGTATTTCCTGAAATGTACATGTGGGATTACAATATGTAGGGAGGACCACACGGGCATTAAACGTCCGCATTTGTGAACATCACATCAAAAAAGGTCTCCCAACATAGTTTATCATCAAAACATTTCAAACTACATAATAAAAAAAACAGCCAAACTTCAGGTATAGAAATATATTCTCCCCATTGGAGAGGCAGCAATTTGAAGAGACAGATTTCCAGATGTGAAACACGCTGGTTTGACCTAAAATCTTATTTCTCTTGGGGCCTCAATATAGAATGGGACAAATTCTTTTCTAAACAATAGTTATTAATGTTTAGTTAACAGGAGGATATTGTTTTATCAACACCTTTCTCCTCTGTGCTTCTCTTGTGCATGTCTTGATATTTATCCCCCATGGATATTTTTGGATATCAATTTATATTCATTGATATTGTCGGAACATTTTTTCGAATATTTTCAAATATAGAATTTAATGAGAAATATTCCTAGGTATACATGATTTTTTTACATTATCAGAATGGAATACAACAACCTGCTTTTGATCAAACTTATGGGTATTTGGTATATCATCCTCTTACCCACCTCATCTTTGGACCATTAGATATTGATAAATTAAAATATATTAAGTGATAAAAAAAAAAAAAAAAAAAAAGGATTTTAACATTAATTCCCTACATATATATTGCTGCTGTGTGTATTATTCATCATACTAGGTTGGTCATTTTTGTATAAGCAGAGGGAATTAATTTATCCATATGTATATGTATATAGATGGCAGCAGAGCGCTGAAGCATTTTATACATGAAACTAATGTCTTACAAAATGATATTTGGGTTTGACAATCATCTGCAATATGCATGTGATTTTTCTTTCACGGGCACATCTTTTTGAATCAGTTGTACACTTTGCTTTTCTGGTGTTACCTCCTCTTTAACCACTTCAGCCCCGGAAGAATTTACCCCCTTCCTGACCAGTGCATTTTTTTGCGATTCAGCAATGCGTCGCTTTAACTGACAGTTGCTCAGTCGTGCGACGTGGCTCCCACACAAAATTGACGTCCTTTTTTTCCCCCCACAAATGGAGCTCTTTTGGTGGTATTTGATCACCTCTGCGGTTTTTAATTTTTGCGCTAACAAAAAATAGCGGACAATTTTGAAAAAACGCATTTTTTTACTTTTTGCTATAATAAATATCCCCAAAGAATAATTAAAAAAACCTCTCAGTTTAGGCCGATACATATTCTTCTATATATTTTTGGTAAAAAACTAACACAAAAAACGCAATAAGCATTTGATTGGCTTGCGCAAAAATTATAGCGTTTACAAAATAGGGGATAGTTTTATGGCATTTTTATTCATTTTTTTTTACTAGTAATGGCAGCGATCTTTATTGTGACTGCGACATTATGGCGGACACATCGGACATTTGACACATTTTTGGGACCATTGTCAATTATACAGCAATCAGTGCTATAAAAATGCACTGATTCCTGTGTAAATGACACTGGCAGTGAAGGGGTTAACCACTAGGGGGCGGGGAGGGGTTAAGTCAGTACTAGGGAGTGTTTTCTAACTGTCACCGATCTCTGCGACCAGGCAGAATGGGGAGATGCTGTTTACATCACCATCTCCCCGTTCGTCCTCTCCGTGAGGCGATCGCGGGTATCTCCGCGGCGATACAGTCCGCGGGACCCGCGACTCGACTCGCTGAGCTCCCAGCCGGTGCACACGCAATGGCACGATGGGACATTCCAGGGGACTTGCCTGTATGCCCACGTACATCGGCATGCGCCGGTCGGGAAGTGGTTAAAATACAGTCGGCTGGTGTTACTGAGTATCCCCCACTCCCAGTAGAGTTTTGTGGAAACACGTCGGATCGGAGAATCCCTGTAATGCCACTCAACTGGTCGGACGAATGACATCGCCACCAGGATATATTTTTCATGCTTGAATTTTCTGCTTTGCTGTAAGTGTAACCTTTACAAGCATTTTAATAAATGCAGCTGCAGGCTTCACCCGGTATAACTACTTGAAGTCTGGCAATGTACTGGTACATCGCTGGTCGTCAAATGGTTAACTATGGAAAAATATCCATAAACTTGTTTAAAAAAATGGGGAAAAAAAAAAAAAAAAAAAAAAGTTGGTCGGTCAAGTAGACAACTATACAGGTTACTTGGTCTCAAAGAGGAAATGGTAATATTGTGGTCATTTAATTTAGATCCATACCTGACCATCCACTAAGGCAGTTAACGGAAGGTAATCAAACAGGTCTGTAAAGTATTTCCAAACATTTGCATTTCCATATTTCCTTAAACATTCATCATAGAAACCATATACTTGTGTAATTTGCCTACTTTCATGATTCCCCCTTAGAATTGTAATACGTTCACGGTAGCGAACCTGGAAAGGGAAGAAGAACAAAATACATTTCAATATGCTACAGGCAAAATGCGATGTAACATTTACTAAAAGCTACTGTTATCAGAGGATGTCCTGTTTTCGTCTTAACACTGCTGCTATTCGTTCATACCACAATGAACACAGTGCAAACTGCCTGCTATGACACATCAAAACAGTTTCTACTTGTGAAAACGCAAGAGGCCCATAGTTTTAACTAAGCAAGCAATTTATAACCACCCTAAGAAATGTAATTTAATGCTACTGGGTTGTGTTTACTGCAAAATAAGAATGTGTGTTCAACAGCTGACAACCTGCCAGGCATTCTTGAACAAATCTGAATTGCCCCATATATTTATGCTAAGGCTGTTCCAACAACCATTTCCTTTTTTTTTTTTTTTAATGATCTGTAATGTTTGTGCAGCAGCCATGAAACCAATTTGTTGATAAATCGCAATATTTAATACAAATTCTTAAAAGCTGTAAACCATTTCAACCAATCAAAACCCATAGCATATTTGCTCGACTGTAGCTGACTGAATTCTGATTTGCTACCTTTTAGAAAATGCACTCTATATACTAATGTAATCAAAGCAGAACTATACTGGCTAAACAAAGTTTTGCTAGCAGGAAGTTTTCTGATAGGAGACTAATGCCAGGCACACAGGCTGAAATCAGCTGGTACAGTAGAAAACGTGTACCAAAGCTGCCCGTCTGACAGAAGCTGATCTCCTGACAGACTTCTGTCAAAACGAGCATACTAGAAAACCAGCAGCCAACTGGTATCCAATCAGTGCTCTCAGCCAATAGCTGTGTCCTGGGTGGGTGGGGGCCTTCTCCCTGTCAGAACACAATAGCACAGCAGGGGTTCTCACTGCACTAACAGCTTGTGTTAGTACAGCAATCTGTCAGTTTTTTTTCAAGTTCAACCCAGCGGAAAACTAACAAACTTCTATAGTTGTAGCTGTATGCATACAGGCATATTAAAAGGGGAAGGTCACCTTTACAGAAAAATCACGGCTCCGGGGCTTAGAAATCCCCAGAGCTTAATCTACTAAATGTACCCCATCAGGAGGGACTAGAAGGCGCATTCTAATTGGTTGGCGCCGTCACATGGGTGGCGCTGACCAATCAGAACCCATGTAGCCCGTCTTCTCAGTGGGGAAGATGTGTGAATGCCTACGGGGATTTCCATGACCCGGAGCCGTGAGGCAGCGGCTATACTGGGGCTCAGAAAGGGAGATAGCCACCCTGCATGCTCCCATCTACACTGGTTATTTCTGGTGGGAGCTGGCAGAAAAATCCTGCATAAAATACAGTACTCACTTTGGCATGCAATCACATGCAGTCAAAACCATGTGTGTAAGCTTATTCTACTGGCAAGAATTCTAGCCCTTAGAATTTGTAAGTGTGTGCATAACATTTTTTATGTATACTTCTCTTCGAACGTAGGTTTGGGGCCTTATTTTTACGCCCCTGAACAAAGCTCTTAAATCTGGATCTAAACACCACAATATGAAAGGACACATTGGTTCAAATAGAGCTGCATTCAGAGGCAAAAAATGAAAATAAAAGTAAAAACCCTCTAAAGCATTTTTACTGTCCATATCTAGGCGGCTTCGGTCTCTACCAAAAACACTGTCTGCAAGCAAATGTATCTGTACACTGGCTACAGTGTAGTCTTGATAAATACAGCATTTGTTATGCAGAATGGAGCTGGGTGCTGGGGTAGTTACAACAGTGGGCACCCAATGGCAGAAGAATGTCTAGGACCGAAAGGATGACAGCAGGGGCAAATGCTTGCCAGCCAAATGTTGGAGATAAGAGCTTTTGCTTTAAGCTAGGACAGTACCACCCTCCTTGCTTCCCCAAATATTTCAACTAGTTACGCTTACCTTCAGTGCAACCAGTAGTGTTACAGTTTCCACTGAGTAATAACCTCTATCAACATAATCCCCCATGAATAAATAATTTGTGTCTGGTGATTTGCCTCCAATTCTGAACAATTCCATAAGGTCGTGAAATTGTCCATGGACATCTCCACATACTGTGACCGGGCATCTTACTTCTTGGACGTTTGATTCTTTTGTCAAAATTTCTTTTGCCTGTAAAAAGATATAACTGTTATTTTTTTTTTTCTACTAGGGATTAAAATACTTGTTAAACCGTGGAGAAGGAAGAAGAACTACACTACAAAAGTTCTAAAAAGGACCTGGACAGATATTTTTAGTTCCTATAGAAACGATAAAATAGGTTAACAGCAATATATTGAGTTTTTCTATAATCAGGATCACACATCCATTCTTGTAAAATGCCAGCCAGCCTACTGTATATACCTTGAGGATAAGCAGACTTTCAGCACTTTATGCTGAAAAAGCCCCCCTCAGCTTATACCTGATTGAGGGTCTCCCGCTGTGTCTTGCAGTCTTAACTGTTCGGAGGCCGCCCACTAACAAATTGCCGCCTCCTCCTCGTCTGCGATAGACTGAACACTGATACAATGCTGGGAAACGGAAGCATTTATCACGGACGAGTAGGAGACGGGGCTTTGTTACAGTGGGCGGCCGCCAAACTAAGACTGCAGTTGCATGACACAGCGGGAAACACCCACTGTTTGTAATCCAAGGTACAGGTGGGCACAGTGAGGCTGCAAATGGGCATTGTTTACCACCAGCTGCTTTATTTCCCACCCTAGGCTTATACTCGAGTCAATAGGTTTTCCCAGTTTTGAAATAATAATAAATGGAGAGGGAAAAAAAAAAAAAAAAAGTGTCACGGCTGTTTGGGGCACAAAGGTGTAATTGTTAAGCCATTTCAGAGAAAATTGCAGATTCTTTTGTAGAAGGGGGACAGAAGTTTATCCACGATTGACCATTTAGTGACCAACATCACAATATCAGCAAAGTAAAGCTGAACTTAACTATCTGAGCACCACAAACTGAAATGCTATCAAGTTCCCTTTTAAAAGTGGAACTTTACCCATAACCGTTTGAAAATTAAATGTTCTTTAAAGAACATACATTCCACATGAATATTTATGCTGCCAAAATTAGTGTGTGCTGAAAATTGCCTCCAGAATGCCAGAGCAGTCACTTGGTCACAAAAGCTGCATCTCACTTTCTTCAATTAAACTGCATACATTACCATCCTTGATTGTATGCCATGATTCAATTAGAAAGGCTGACAGTGCTGAAGTTCACAGGATGCCATGAGGGAGAAAAAGCCAGCCATACATTGAAATCTGGTCAGCGCAGCAAGGACAAGCCGAAATTTGATATACGTATGGGAACCCTGGTTGTACAGATGTTGATCCATTGAACAACTTCTGAAAGACCAACGTCAGGTTCTCTGAATGACCAGTGTCGCCAGCAGGATCGATTTACCCATCCACCCCAAATGTGTGGATGGGGAAACCTGCACCTTTGTTGCTCAACCCGCTGGTTAAACAAAAAATATGAGCCACTGGAACTTTGTGATACCCACAGAATATAGAGAATGTATATAAAGCTACAATATAAAAAAAAAAAAAAAAAAAAAAGAATTTATTGAACATTAAAAATAACTCCATGGAAACTGGACCAGGATCTTTCTATATATCCTTTGTGCTTAGGACATATGGAATATTCTCCATGGCATTGCTGCCTTTTGCCCGCAGGCCTCCAGCATAGTACAAGGTGGTTTTGAATGTTATTATGCAAGTGTATTTTATTAGTTTCCCCATTTTCAACGTGTGTATTCTGAATATGTGATATCGCAGACTCTTTCATTTGATTCAATTACCTGTGCATGTACCCTAGAGATCCCTTAACATACTACTGGTTGCCATCCCCCCAAGGAAGACAACCAGTAACATCGGTGCTTTGGACCCATGCACTCGGGATCACACTTCATTTCATTGTCAACTACCACTCAGTGCTTAACCACTTGCCGACCAGCCGCTGCAGTTTTACTGCGGCAGAATGGCACGGCTGGGCGAAACATTGTGGCCACTAGGGGCACGCACTGCCAATGCAAGTGCCCGGCGAGCGATCACTCGTGACATACGGGGAACTGGGATGTGTGTGTAAAACACACACACCCCGGTTCTGAGGGGTGAAGAAATTGATCGTGTGTTCATACAAAGTATGAACAGCGATCTGTCATCTCCCCTAGACAGTCCCATCCCCCTTCAGTTAGAACACAGTTAACCCCTTCCCTGCCAGTGACATTTTTACAGTAATCAGTGCATTTTTAATAGCACTGATCGCTGTATAAATGCCGATGGTCCCAAAAATGTGTCAAGTGTCCGATGTGTACGCCATATAAAAATTAAAAAAACCCTGTAAGGCAAAGGCATAATGAGCTAGTATGAAATACTTAGCTTAGAACAAGGTCCCCATATCACAGCCCGGACCATGCCGAGGGAGCTGAAATTTTGCTCTTGGCGTTTCTTCTGGGTTCGTGGCTCTGGCGCTGTGAGTGGCCGGAGCCGTGATGACATCACTTCCGCGCATTCACAGTGCATGCGCCGCTAATGTCAGTGGCTGCATGCAAAGTGAATATCTCCTAAACCGTACAGGTTTAGGCGATTTTTACCTACAGGCAAGCCTAATCAGGCTTACCTGTAGGTAAAAATAAGGGTATACAACCACTTTAAGGGATATGCTATAATTTATGTATTTGTGATATTTTGTAAACTGTCCCACAGTTTCCATGGGGTTATTTTTAATGTTATGCCAATAAAATATTTGTGCTTCTGTAAACCGCTGCACAAAATTTATTGCAATGGCTTATTATTATTAATATAACCACCACACACAACATTGGCACAGAACAAAATGTGATAAATTATGTAGCAGCAACTATAGATTATAACCACCAAGCACCCGCAATGTACTGCAGACGAGCAGCTGCTGTAGGCAAAGCAATGTACCTGTACATCACTGCCTACTTCCAGGTTTTGGGCACGCTCTGGTGCCGGTGGAAATTACCCAGTTCCCTCCAGCATCAGTTGGTGACAGATTGCCCGCCACACTATCGCAGTCCCGTTCTAAGCAGGTTGATTGCCATTAGTAGTATACAAAAAAAAAAAAAAAAAATTTCAGTATACAGCAGGTAACGCAGTATTGAACACCACCATTTTTCTAGGTAGATTTCTAAAGGTACTAATGACATGAAATTTTCCCCACACACATACAAAGAAACCAAAACAAATAAGTTCAGAAATTAAGTTAAAGTTGTGTAATAAAATGGAATGACAGAAGAAAAAAAAAAAAAAAAAAAGTGTATTACACACAGTAACTGAAATGTATTTAATACTTCATACAAAATCCTTTGTTGGTAATGACAGCTTCAAAGATCAGCATTGGCTCACTCCTCCTCCCTCCAGTCCTTCGCTCAGTAAAAATAAAAAAAATAAGATCATATTAATTAGGCCTCCTTTTCACAATATCAGTCAATGAAAACTTTAGGATATGTCAGATAGTTACATGTTAAACCCCACTAAAAGCATATTCCATTAGGTACCACTCAATCCGCCACCGTAGTTTCACTATTCATCCAACTGCCCCACACTTAATCAAATTTTTGTGGTATGCCCCTGCTAATATATGTAGCCTTGTATAAAGGTGCAGCCCTATTCACCACACCCTTCCACGCTGATACAGATGGAGGATTAGGCTTTTTCCATGACAACACTATCATTTTTCTAGCGTAATAGATTAGGATCGTTAGCAAAGTACGAGTCACTCTTTGGAGCTAGATTGTCCACCAACCCCAAAAGGCACACCTCTATTGCGAGCTGTATAGGAATGGCTGTTACTTCTGCTATACATTCTGTAACTCCCTTCCAAAATACTTGAATGTTCGAGCAATTCCAGAAAATATGCATGAAATCAGCAGTGAGGGAGCTGCACCACCAGCAACTAGGTGACAGGGAAGGGAACATTCCAGCTAATCTAGCTGGAGTAAGATATATGCGATGAAGGAATTTGAATTGAATGAGTTGGTCTCTAGCAGAGACCAATCTAGTAAAATTAGTGTCCCATACATCGTACCAGTCATCCCCGTCTATCTGAGGGAACACCTCCTCCCACACTGCCCTGCACTTTGCAAGGAGATCTCCCCCCTCACCGAACAGTTGTTTGTAGATTGTAGACAGGGCCTTGTCCAAAGTGTCCTCCCTTAGTAAAGACTAAATATCACTAATTTTCGGGGTAATTCCATTATTTCCAAACTGGGCATTATATGCATGCCTGAGCTGAATATATCGGAACAGGTGAGTGTTGGAAAGATTAAACTTAGGTTTTAAGGATGTCAAACTGTAGAAGTTCCCCACCACCCACTATGTCTTTCAGTGTCTTAATACCAAATTTAGTCCAGATAACCGGATCTGGATGCTCATAAAAGTGTGCTAATGTAGGATTCTTCCACAGTGGTATGTGAGGAGAAATTTCAGACGCATTACCCAGCTTGGTCACCGCCACCCATGCCCTACTAGTCGCACGCATGGATATCGTGAGTCTATACGGAGCCCTGAAACGGGAGATGTCTCAGTGCCTCATAAGAACCCACAACCGCTGCCTCTAGAGTGTTAGTGTCGTCTTCAGGCATAACAAACCACCTTAGCTAGTACGATTACTAGCTGACCCACTAAGAAATATCTATGAAAGTCTGGGACCGCCAATCCCCCGTTTCCACGGCAGCTGCAGCACTCGAAGTTTAATGCAGGGGTGTCGTCCCTGACACAGGAAAGTCATTATGAGCTGATCTATTCTTCTGAATATATATCTCGGAATCCAAACAGGGGAGTTCCGAAATATATACAGAAACAGAGGCAAAAATTTCATTTTCACTAAGTTCACTCTACCTATGAGTGACAATGGTAAAATTCTGCCATGCCTGTATCCTGGATTTTAGTTTAGTCAGAAGCGGATCGACATTCAAAGCAATAAAGTCTGATACTGAGTTTGATATGTGTAACCCCAGATATTTAATCACTTCTACCCTCTGCAAAGTAGGGGTGCGCATCTTCACTGGTCTCACGATTCGATTACGATTATCTGGTCAACGATTCGATTCGATTCCGCGATGCATCACGATTACCGACGAGCGAAAACAAACTGAAAAATACTGAACCTCCCCCATCAAATGCAGCCCCTGTGCCCGCCCAAACGCAGCCACCTGTGCCCGCCCAAACGCAGCCACCTGTGCCCGCCCAAACTCAGCCATCTATGCCCAAACAATGCAGCCATCACTAACCCCCCACAATTACTTTATTTTAATTAATGTTATATTACAATAGATGCTGTGCCCCCGCTGTATGTGCTTTTAAAAAACCAATGTCACCTCATACTGAATTTCTCCATAGTAGTACGATCATGTGACTCCCGGCTCGTCCCGTCCCGCCCCTCTCCACTCTCTCACGTGTCTCCTGAGTCCTGACGTCAGCGGGGAATTCTCAGTCCCGCCCGCTGACTATAGTCATCGTATCAGAAGAGATGCGGGCGGGACTGAGAAATCCCCGCTGTGTCAAGACTCAGGAGACGGAAGAGGAGAGCGGAGAGGGAAGAGCAGAGTGGAGAGGGGCGGGACGGGCCGGGAGTCACATGATCGTAATACTACGGCGAAATTCGGTATAAAGCGACTTTTTTTTTAAAAAAGCACATACAGCGGGGGCACAGCATCTATTGTAATATAACATTAATTAAAATAAAGTCTTTTTAAAAATCCGCTCGGAGCGCTTTCCCGGGAGGGGCGGGGCTAGTAATGACATCACCGAACATTGATTTTCCGGTCCTTACGCATCGATGCCGCATCGGGGACACCCGAATCGCGATGCATCGATGCAACGATTAATTTCAGCATCCCTACTGCAAAGGACAATCTGTGGGAATCTCACATCTGGGGGATGGCATCTTGAGTAATAGAATCTGGGATTTCCCCCAGTTGACCCTCAGACCCGAAAAGCGAGCAAAGGAGTTTAGGATGTCTAAAGCTGCCAACAGGGAATTCTTGGAGTCTCGCAAAAAAAAGAACCACATCATCCGCATATAGTGGCGTTTTTTTTCAGTCAGGCTACCCACCGTTATCCCTTGTACCTCCTCAGAGGCTCTCAAAGCCGCAGCTAAGGGTTCAATCATGATAGAGAAAAGGCCCGGGGATAAAGGGCATCCTTGGCGAGTGCCCCTATATATTGGAAAAAACTTGGATAACATATTATTCAACTTTATTGCTGCTGTAGGACAATGATAAAATGTCGATCCACTTCCGGAACCTAGGACCAAATCCAAGTACCTCCAATACCACCCTCATGTAATTCCAATCCACGGAATCAAAGGCCTTTTCCAAATCTAGAAAGACCACCGCTGGAAATATCTGGGCCCAGCTGTGTGAGTGAAAACCCTGCGCAGGTTAATATCCGTGGCCTTTTTGGGCATAAACCCAGTTTGGTCTGGGGAGATAACCTGATGCAGGACCAACATCAATCTAGTGGCTAACCATTTGGTCAGTATTTTGAAGTCCATATTTAATAAAGAAATGGGCCTATATGATGAACACTAATGGGTCCTTATCTGGTTTAGCCAACAATATAATGTGAGCATCAAAAAGGAGAGGGGGGGAGGCTTCCCTTTTGAAAACAAACATTCTGTGTATAATTGAAGCAGTCTGGGCACCAAGGTCTCCGAGTAATGGCGGTACCACTCAATTGGCAGACCGTCGGGTCCAGGAGACTTACCACTAGGGAATGACCCTACTGCCAAGGCTACCTCCTCTATGAACTCAGCATCCAAAAAACTAGATTCCTCTGGCAACCCAGGCAACTGTAGGGCCCCCAAGGTCCTCAGTGTCGTATGAATTTATAGGGGAGTATAGTGACCTATAGGACACAAATTCCTGTAGTATGTCTTCTCCGTTTCTCAATATTTGTCCGGACGGAGACATTATGCAGGGAACTACTGTCGGGGACGTGTCCCCTGCCGTCAGTAAAGCTAATAGTTTACCATTTTTATCTCCTTTTTCAAAGGCTCTTGCTGCACTCCGTTGCAACTGGGAAGTAGTCACCTCATGATAATGGAGAGAGATATTCCTCCTTGCGAACCACAACTGAGCCAACGTGGCAGGGGAGGGCGAAACAGCATGTGCCTTAGTACATTCTTGCTCTCTTGAAGTTGTTTTTCTACACTATTCTGCTCTGTTCTCAGTGCTTTTATGGCTGATATGTATACCCCCCGAGTTGTGGCCTTGAAGGCCTCCCACTCAGTGTGAACTGTTGCTGATCCTTCATTACTCTGCCAATACGTATCAATGTGCGGTTTCAACATCTCCTCCACAGTGAGTTCATCAACCCACCTAGGTGACAAACGCCAAGCTCTCATTGAGCTCCAGGAGCCCAACTGCAAGGTAATCTGCAGTGAGATCTGATAAGCCTCCTGGAAGATAGGCCACTCCAGTCACCAGTGATAGTAATGTTCCACTGGCGAACACCAGGTCTATTCTGGAGGACGAAGCATGTACCGAGGACAAATATGAATAGCATCTGTCCGTGGGATGCTTCCACCGCCAGATCTGTGAGACCTGCAGCTTCCGCCCAATGCGACAAGTCGTGGTGCGGAGCCCTATGTGGATTGGATGTGTCTAATGTATAATTAAAAGATTATTAAAATCCCCGGCCACCAATAACTGAAATGGAGCATGTGGTGCCAATTTCTCCAACACCTCATACAGGATATTCCCTGTAAAAGGTGGAGGGATATATACATTAACCAGGGCCAACCTACAGGAATATACTTCAATTATTACCACTAAGTATCTGCCCCCAGGATCTGTAATCACCGTTTCCACAGAACAAGGTAAGGACTTGTGCAACAAGATAGACACACCTCTAGCATAAGAGGAATAAGTGGCATGTATGGCTCTGTGTATCCAGGGTCGTTTCATGGCTAAAATTTTATTGCCTAGTAAAGGAGTTTCCTGTAACAACATTATGCAAGGATGTTGGGCCTGTAAAAATTTCAGCACCAAAGCGCTCTTGAATTTTGAATTTAAACCTGACATTCCAGGAGATGTTAATATTCAAAGACATAACTAATTCAGAAATTTGCCACTAGATGGAGGCCTAGGAGCACAATTGAAGTCCAGAGGCATACAGAGCCATACGGTATGCTGAAGAAAAACCATTGATCCACCTACAGACATTACCTCTTGGTGGAGCCCGTTTCGGAGTGTCCCTCGATCTGCCAACCGTGCAGTTCCGAGGATGACACCACAGACGACCACCAGAAAGGTGAAGCAAATACACAAAAACAAAAACATAAGAGGACATGAACACAAACTCCACTCCAAAACAATTCCCTGGTCTTGCCAGCTTAAAAAAAAAAAAAAATGGAGATAAAAAAACAAAAACAAAAAAAAAAACAAAACACAAACCCCGCATCAGCCGGCAGACTTGATCCCCAAACAATACAATAAAAACTGGAAAATTGTTTTGTACTTATTCCATGCGTCCCATAAAAAGGAACAAAAAAAGTTCAGAGGGTGAACACTAACACTACCCGCTTCTGTGGGTACTCTTTGCAGAGAGCATCTGGCTCCATGTATATCGTAGCCATGAAGCACCAGGCAGCTAGACATGCCACAACATCTTGAAAGGAATGTTTAATGCAGTACAGGCAGGGTCCTTACAAATGTATCTCCTGACAAGGCATACGACCATGAAACCTATTGGGAAGAAGAACTTTGGATAAGAGTATAGTCAAGTGTATGCACTCGCCAGTGTACAGTCAGCCTTCACTGTACCGGATTATGGTAAACAAAAAAAAAAAAAACAAAAAAAAAAAAAAGAAGAAGGATTCACTTCATTTCAAGGTATCCAGCCAATCTGAGACATCCGAGGGGACCTCAAAAGAATTTCAGTGCCCGGTGTTCAACTCGGAGCTTACTCGGGTACAGCATACTATATGTGCGAGTCCCTTTTCTCAGAGCCGCTCCCGAACCTCCAAAACGTGCGACGGCACCGCTGCAGTTACGGGGAAAAATCCAGGAAAAAAATGCAGGGTCGTATTCTCAAACCGGAGCTGTGGTTTCTTCCGGGCTTCAGCCAGGATAAGATCTATCCCGGTAGTTTAGAAACCTCACCAGGAATGGTCTAGACAAGGCGCCTTGTGGTCTCGGGCCCGTGGGGACCCTATGAGCGCGCTTCACAATGTAAGCTGAGGATACTTGCTGTAAATTGAGGATGTCTTTAAAGAAATTTTCAGCAAAGCTGGCTGGAAACCCTCAGCGCCCTCAGGAAGGCCCACCAGTGTCTATTTTCAGCGTCTTCAGCACGCCATCAGGGTTTTAACCGTACATTGCAGGTCAGCGACATTTTGGGAAGTGGCAGCCACGGTATCCTCGACCTCCGAAATACGATTCTCAGCAACAGTGACACGGCCCCTAAACTTGTCCATGTCTTGACGAATAAGACCACTCTATGGTCAGTGTATCTATCCTCCCCATGACCATGGTTTTACTCTCAATGGCCGCCAGGATAGCTGCAGTGGAATCGGTAACTGGCGTTTGCTCCATATCTGAGGGCTGCTGCGGTTCTTCTACGTTCTGCTCCATGTCCCTCAAGAGCTGTGGGGCTGTTTGTATAGCCGCAGCTCGCTCTGCACCAGAGGGCGCGACAACCGCTGCACGTGTCACTGCCGGAGAGCTCTGTGTCCTTGGAGGCGGCTGTTTCCTTGTCGATCGCCATTTGGATGGCATCTAAGGAATCCGGAGGGTGCCCCCAATCACACTGCTGCCGTCTACCGGCCAGGAAACCACTTGCTGTAGGGTATCAGGACAGAGAACCAGGATGGAGGCAGCAGGATGTGAATTATAGTGGGCCCTGAACACGGCCGTCAGCCCTCACAGTGCTTGGCAGGATGATGGGGTATCTAAGAGCTATTGTTTAACAAGCTGGGACAGGAGCAGGATAGGAATATTGCTGGGTCCTTGAACACTGCTGCCAGCCCTCACAGGCAGTTTCTATCCAACACTGAGCTGATCTTGGCAAACTGGCAGTGATCCTCAGATACCCCATCAGAGAGCTGGGATGTATTCAGGAGCATGTGGGTAGCTCTGGGCCCTTGTACTCTGTCCCCAGCCTACACAGGCTTATTCCACCCAAATCCTATCTGGGCTTAGTAGGATGGTGAAAAGGCCGATATCTGCCTCATCCGCGCCCTGGATTACAGTCCGTACCGGCCACGGCGCTCCTCCGCGGGCTGGCCTCTTAGGAAAATGCAGTGGGCGGCAGGCTTCACTAGGCCGCACCAGATCGCGGCGCCACAAGCAATCACAGTGGCCCCGTGGGTCACCGGACCCCACCAGGCACAATACAGGGCAGGCTGGATGCTGAGGGAGTCCCTCCAGGCCAGCAGCAGCTCCCTCCATGAGGATGTAGGCCGGGAAGATGGCGGCGGCCGCGGATGTGCAGGATCCATCTTCCTGTCCAGTCCCGGACAGATCCAGCTCAATATAGCCACCGGGCACAGCCAGACAGGTATAGTAACAGTCTGAGGAAGAAGTGTAGCAGATTTAGGCTGCCTAGTGCTCGGATGGCTAAGGATTAGGGTCAGGATTCCTGGAGCTCCTCTCTCCCACGTCTGTCTCCTTTCACATCCGGACACGCCCCCCGAAAACCGCTTAAGGGCAACGTACAGGTAAGTTAATCTGCCTGTACGTGCCCTTCTGCCGATGTATCTGTGTGAGCCGGTCGGCAAGAGGTTAAAAACAAAAATTTTCAAAAGAGCAACTCATCTGTCCCGCAGCAGCTCCTCCGATCCGCTGTTGACTCGACAGTCCCATTAACTTTAATGAGACGACTGGTGATGTAGCAATGACAAGATGAGGGACATGGCAGCAAACAGGTAAGTGGATGCCCGCTAGGGTAGGCTTATTGCTCCTCACATTGCCTTGCATTTTTATCTGTGATCACAATTTTTATCTTCATTGCTGTATACCGGTTTTTAGAAATAAAGCTTATTGTTTGACTTACACCACATGGAAGCAATTTTTTCTCCACATACCATGCAAATGAGATTTGTCCTGCTGTCCAGTCAGTCTTTTTGCATCAAAGATCCAGTTTCGGTGCTCTTTCCATTGGAGGTTAGTTTGGTGGTCATCCACAATACCCCTGGATTCATCTAAGGTTCTGGACTCTTTGGAGTTCCATGTAGTCACTGTTTTCGGCATCTTGCCTGTATGACTGTTGCTGACATGCGAGTCCATCTGTTCCGGTAAGAGTATATATACACACAAACACCTCTCTTTGTTGAAGATGTACCACCCTTGATGTTTCCCATACTGGACAGTGCCAATTTATTCCACCTTTGATCCATTATCATTTAGTGGTTGACGTACAGGTCTCAATAGATTTCCTCATCCATTGGACTTTTTCACATATCTTTTCTCACATGTTACTTGTGCATATTTGACTTAGATCCTAGATTTCCCCCAGAGGTTCTCCCCCTTATGAGTAGATTGCATTTGTATTTTTGCCACCCATATGCATCTACATTATATGCATTTCTACATTAAACCTCATTGCCTATGTAGTTGCACACCCCATTAATTTGTTCAATACTTGCAAGGTTTCCACATCCTGCAGAGAAATTATTGCCCTGCTTAGCATCGTCCGCAAACACCAGGTTGTTTGTTTATGAACAAATTAACCACTTCAATACCAGGCACATATGCACCTTGCTGCCCAGACCAATTTTCAGCTTTCAGTGCTCACACTTCAAATGACAATTACTCATGCTACACTGTATCCAAACTAATTTATACTTTTTTCCCTCACAAATAGAGCTCATTTGGTGGCATTTAATCACCGCTGGGTTTATTTTTGCAATATAAGCAAAAATTTTGAAAAAAAAAAAAATCTATTGTAAAATTTAGCAAATAAGTAATTTTTCTTCATAAAATTTGGGCCAAAATGTATACCGCTACATATCTGGTAAAAAATAACCCAAATTAGTGGATGTTAGTCTGTGGGAAAGTTAAGAGTCTACAAGCTATGGTGCGAATCACTGAAAATTGATCATATCTGATCACACCTGATGTACTGACGGCCCATCTCATTTCTTGAGACCCCAACAAGCCAGAAAAGTACAAACACCCCCCTCAAATGATCCTTTTTGGACAGTAGACAGTCCAAGGTATTTAGTAAGAGGCATGGTGAGTTTTTTTTAAGTTGTATTTTTTTTTTTTTTTTTTTAAAAACACAAACTTGTCACATTAACAGGTTATTTCCCACACAGCATATGCATACTTGCAACTACACCACAAAATACATTCTGCTACTCCTGAGTATGGCGATACCACATGTGATACTTACACAGCCTGGCCACATACAGAGGCCCCACATCCAAGTAGCATCTCCAGACGTTATGTGTGTAATTTATGCTCCTACAATTTTCTGACTACCGATCACATTTTTGAAGGCTCTTCATATTTCTAACACACAGCATGTACATACCAAACAAAAGATTACCTGTGGTTTTAGTAGTGCAGTGGTCCAGGCAGCAGGCAGGGGTGTGGTCAGCGAAAGCAATCGTCCAGGCAGCAGGCAAGAATACTGTCCATAGTTAGTACAGGCAGATAAACTGTCAGCACAGCCAAAGCATTGGTCCAGGTAGCTGGCCGAGATGTCTAGGCAGAATTACTGTCCATAGTCAGTAGAGGCAGCGATATGTTCGGCAGAGCCAAAGTATTGGTCCAGGCAGCAGGAAGGACCATCAAGCTTAGGGCCAGGGGTAGAGGCTTCTCCCATCCAAATCTATTTGAAGCCTCTGGACTATCAGCCCCTGTTCTGGGAACACAGAAAACCAAACTGGTTCTCTCTACTCAGAATGCAATTCTGATGTCCTTTACATATGTGAGACCCCTGTGTACTAAAAGTAAATGGGCAAAAGATCAGTCCAAGTGGCAGGCAAAAACATGGTCGATTAACAGGCTGAGGTTGGTGCACATGGAAGTCAGAAATGTGGTTTAAAAATGGCAGGCAAAGACATCAGTAAACAGGCTAGGGTCAGTTAACGTAGAAACATGGTAGCAGGCAAATGATTCACACAGGTATTTGAAATGGGGAAAGGGCAGTCTTAAAAAGAAGGGGAACTACTATCTAATGGATGTGTAGTAACTTCTGAAGCAATCTCTGATGCACAGGCCAGGTTCAGGGGGACATTGGGGGCAATAACTTTTCTCTCTTCCAATTCCTCCTCTGCTGCATACACATTTCTTTTGGCGTCTTTTTACGGATTCGGTATGAATGTTATAGGGAAAACGTTGCTCATGAAGTTGACTCAGAGCGAAAGCTTCCTGGGGAGGGTCCTTGTTGGTAAATTAGGGCAGTGGTGATGTCTTCTACTTGAGGTAGGCAATTGGTTGGTTTTAAGTTGCTTTTTAGGTAGCAAATTAAACAGGGCCATATAAAAAAAAAAAAAAAACGCAACTTCCTGGTACCAGTAACAGGACTTGGGTTGACAGTTGTAGCATCTGATCATTTAAATCCAGCCCCCACCCCCGGTACAGATTGTGGTCATGGACACATTCAGGCTTTACAAATGGGGCCATGTCTTCTCTGGCTCTCCACCAAGGTGTGGATGTGGACATCTTTCTTGTCCCTCCACTTCATGGCCAACACTTCATTTATCATGAATGCAGATTCTCTGTTTTGTAATTTTTTTGGTCAATAGATTTTGTTGGAAGCCCTTCAGTTTTAGTTTTTTTGAAGGTACCGCAGGCCAGGGTTGGTTTACGGTAAAGGTGGCAAAAAAAAAAAAAAAAGGGGGCAGGCAGGTATACTAGTTGTCCACATATAAATGGTATCCTTTTTTGAACATGTGGTAAGCCAGTTACCAGACAAATTTTCCCACTGGTTCCAATATATATGGGGCACTCATGGGCTGGAGCTGGGAGTCTTTGCCTTCATAAAAGCCGGAATGTATACACATATCCAGTGTCTCGAACACAAAATGTATTCAATTTTAACCCATACCCGGTTCTCTTACCTGGGATATATTGCTTGAAGTGCAGTCCACAAGTAAAACGTATAAGGGATTCGTCCACACAAATGTTCTGGTCTGGGATAAACACTTCAGCAAATCGCTAAAGTGTAGAGAACGCATATTCAGGTCGTAGCAAGCCCTGGACATGACAGCAGAATATATCGTATGTGGTAGATGGGGTTGGTGGACTAGTAGGCACGGAGTTTGTTCTTTGTAAGCCCCATATTGAACGTAAGGCCCAAAAACTATTTAAATTCATCCAGTGTGAGCCGTCGCCAGCGGAACATGCGGGCGTAGGATGAATTGGGGTTGGCAGCAATAAATTGCTCTGCATGCAGATTGGTTTGGTCCACCATATCCTGCAGCAAATCTTGTAGGAAAAAAATAAAAATCCAATTTGTAGTGTTGGGCTGTACACCTGACTGTGGTGAAAGGGGGGGGGGGGGGGGGGGAATTATAGCAGACCCCGAGTTGGCAGGTGACCATAAGGGGTTTTCCCAGGGCATCGGGAAGGTAGGACTGGGCCTGGATTCTTTGGGTTGGGCGTGTACTTCCAGTACTGGTACTGGGCTCCTCTTCCTGGGGTCTGGTGCTGCTAGTGGTAGGCAGGTCTTCAGATCTTGGTCCTGATCCCCTTATTCTTTAAGGAGGGACAGTTTCCTCCTCTGACTCTTATCCACTACCCTCTACTGCAGGGATATGCAATTAGCGGACCTCCAGCTGTTGCAGAACTAAAAGTCCCATGAGGCATAGCAAGACTGACAGCCACAAGCATGGCACCCAGAGCTATGATGGGACTTGTAGTTTTGCAACAGCTGGGGGTCCACTAATTGCATATCCCAGCTTTCCTGGCTCGTATTCTGAACCAGAATTGGATGATGGGAGCTCCCTACTTCCATCATCCGACATGGTAAGGATGGCATATGCCTCCTCAGGTGTGTAATCTGAGACATGATCTCGGTACTGATAGGTTACTGATGGCAGTACTGATGATGCGCCGTACCAATGGTGGGCCTGTTTGACAGATCCAGATGGTACCGATAGCGGGCTGTGTGAAAGGTTCTCTTTATTGGGGTGGGGGGGTGCGTGAGTAAATGTTTCACTCACAGATCTCAGATCTCTCCTGTCACGATCGGTGTGTGAGGAGAGATACCTGGAAACTGCCATTGTGTTTATACTTATGACCAGCTGTGATGCGACACAGCCGATCACAATTTCATTGGCTGTTTACCCTGATCATGGATGGGCTATATCCGAGGGACACACGCCATCCCCGATCACTGCAGTGCACGCCTCCGGGGGCGCGCATCCTCCATTGTTGACAAACGTGACCGGCTGTGATTGGACACAGCCGATTCACATGGTAAACAGCCAATTTCAGTGGCTGTTTACCATGATCGGGAACGGGCTATGTGTTCGAGGGACACGTGCCGCCCCCAATCGCCGCACTAAAGGGTTATCCTGCTGGACGTCATGACGCCCCAGTCAGGATAACGAAATGGGAAGTGGTTAAATAGGATTGCTTCCAGGACAGAACCCTGGGGGACCCAACTTTCCACACCGGTTTCACTTTGTTTTACTGCTTGCCCTTCCTCACACTTAGAGCCTAGTACAGAGGCATTTCTCTTCAAAACAAATCAGTTTGTAGTGTACATAGCTTTGCAAAACAATGGGATAAAAGGAATATTCCTGAACTTTGTTTTATCTCATGGTTACTCTGAAACTGTGAATGCATCAATGCAGTGCATGTTACCTCAGCTCGCAGAGCTTTGATTCATTGAATGAGTTTACCAAAAATGTAAATTTTGCAGAATATACAGCCTCATGTTACATAACTAAGCTCCAATTCATGCTGAATAAACTAAATTAACGTATCTTTAGATAGATTTTTACTCCAAAAGCCGATTTAAAATCAGATTGATAGAATTCAAAAGATCTGAAAAAAAAAAAAAAAAAAAAAAAAAAAAAAACACCCTGATATTTACAGATCCAGTGGACAGGCTGCACATGCTCAGTTTGGTGCGTGTTGCTAGTTTATGTTTTTCTTGGAAGGGTCATGTGATCAGCACAGGGCCAATCTGCACTGTCCAGAGGATCAGGGGAGAATGAAAACTCCTACAAGGTTTACTAGGAACTAATAGAAGTCACAAAACTGATACCTTTTCTCATCAGCAGTATATATTTACTAAAATAATTGCATTTCCATGTTCTCTGTAATGCGGGAGACCAGATATTAGTGAATGCAGGTTCTGGGTTTAGTAACACTTTAATTTGCACTGACAAGAGGCAGAATGGCTAATCACTGAGCTTTCAGCTTGTATCTTGGCTTTCCATGCCTTTTTGCACCTTTCTCTTCATGTGTTCAATACTTTTTTCCTTGTATCATTTCATGACAGAACTTTAAACATTTATCAGGGGTGGGCTATATCCCAGGGATACGCGTTTTGGCTTTGTTGTATGGATTGCTAGTGTTGTGGTGAAAAACCTTAGACTTACCGTTATTTGTATGAGTCTTTCAGGACAGCACCTTGGAGAGAGTGCAGCTCCATCCCTTCACAGGAAACCAACGCTCCTTTATATGCAGCTACTTCCACCATGCTGTCAGTCGTACAAGAGAATTCCTGACATGCTGGAAGACATAAGAAAAAAAAAAAAAAAAAACACACACCACACAAAAACAAAAAACACAGCTCCAGCAATTACATATCAATACACAATACACCAGGGAGAGAAGTAGCTGCTGTCCTGAAAGGCTCATAGTTAGACTTACCAGTAATGGCATTTATAAGGCTTTCTACCTTCGCCTTGCAGGACAGCACCTTGGAGATAACCGAGAACTTACTTCAGTTTGTAAGACCTTCCTGCCAAAAGGACTGGTCCGAGGTAGACAGCAGATCAACCTGCAGTGCCTTATAGGCTTAGAAAAGCAGGACCACCTTGGCTGCCTTACAGATCTGTTCCGGTGATGCACCAGCCTTCTCTGCCTAGGAAGCCGCCACTGCCCGTGAAGGGTGGGGCATTATGCCCTCCAGAGGTTCTTTACCTAATGCCAGGTAGGCTTCCATCGATGGCTAAAGCAGGCCATCTTCCCAAGGTACTCCTGGAGGCCATCACCTTTGTGTGCTACTGCTGAAAGGACGAACAGGGAAGAGGATTTCCTGAGGTCTTTGGTTCCTTCCAGGTACCTAAAGACACCTTCTGACATCTAAGGTGTGAAAGGCCTCCTCTAATGGGCTAGAGGACACTGGACAGAAAGTAGGTAGTATAATCTCCTGCGTGCGGTGGAATGCAGAAAACACTCTTGAAAGAAAACCTGGATTGGCCCTCAAAATGGCTCAGCATTTGATAAGGCCTGAATTATGCTAATCCTGTGGGCTGAAGTTACCAGAAGGATTGTTTTTAAATGTAAGAAACTTAAAAGATGTATTTTTCAAAGGTTCAAAGGGCGCTTTTGTGAGACCCTGAAGACCTAAAGAAATTCCATTTCACGAACAACTTAAAGGGCACAGGCCTAATCCTAGCAAAAAAAAAAAAAAAATTTAAAAAAGACCTAAAAATTACCAACGGCTCTCTAGATGACATGCTCTGGAAAAACAGACAGCACTGCCACCTGCGCCTTGAGGATGCTCGCTGCTAGGCCTTTTTTCCATTCAATCATTGAGAAACTCTACATTAGAAATTATACTCCTGAAATCAAAAGGTTTTTGCATCTTTGCATTTCTCCGGTCTGCAAATAAATCCACCTGGGGCAGTCCACATGGTCATTGAATCAGATCTTTGATTACCGAGAGTTGGACTCCCTTTCTGTTGAGGAAGTCCGCTGGAACATTTTGCATACCCTTCAGGTGAACTGATGTAAGTGAAGCTAGATTTGCTTCCACTCAAGATAGTATAAGAGCTCCGCTCCTCCTGCCACCCTGTTTTATCAGATGCAGAGCATGCAGATTTCCTAAAGGACCGCTGGAAGTCAAGACTACTCAGGTGAATTGCCTTTAGCTTTCTTCAATTGGAAGATCTCCTGGCCTCTGCCTTGCACCATTTGTTACGAGGTGGGCTCCTCACCCCCATGTGCTTGCGTCTGTTAAATGCCTGGTTACTGAAAAAGGCCCAAAAAGGGAGGCTCCCTGAGAGGTTCCGCTCATCTTTCCACCACCAAAAAAGGGACCTTTCTGCTCTTGCCCCATCTTGATACTTTCTAGTGACTCCTGATGGGACCATTTCTGGAGTATGTCCCACTGAAAGCAATGATCACGTAGTCTGACCCACTGAACCACCGGAATTGCTACTGTGAATAGCTTCAGTACTGACATGGCCTTCCGCATTGATACTTTGGACTATACCAACTTTAAGGCTATCTGAATTTTTTCTCTGTAAAAAGATTCTGTTGTGTCGAATCCATTGCGTACCCTAGGAAGCTCACTCGCTGAGTTGGGATTAGATTCCATGTCTGTCGATTCAGAAGGCAGCCCAAATTGTTTAGGTGCCTCTGGGTTTCTTGCAGGTAGGTTGGCTGCTACTTGATCCTTGAATTCCACAAAAAAAAAAAAAAAAAAAAGTAGTAGGTCGTCCAGGTAGGGCACTATGGCGATCCTTCAGCCTCATGGGCTCTGCCATAACTTTTGTAAAACACTCTGGGCGAGGACATCTCCCCTCCCAGGTTGACCGCCAGTTGCAGAAACCTTTAAGACAAACTTGCAACTAGGATGTGCAGGTACGTGTCCCCTAAATCGATTGACGCCATAACAATGGGGGGGGGGGCAGACTTCTTGCCGAAAAGATAGTGTCTATCCAGAATCTCTTGTATCTTAAAGGACCTGTTCAAGATTTTCAAATTTATGATCAGGCAGAATTTTCCCAAAGGTTTCTTGGCCAAAGATATGTGGAAATAGAAACCCTCCCCCTCCTTCTCCCTGGGAACCTGGATAACCCCTGTTGCATCAGTTCACTCAGAAAGGACATCATGGCCAGGGCAGGACATCATGGCCAGGGCTTTTTCTGTTGTTCAAACACACAAGGACTTGTTGCCTTTGCTGGCTTATGAACGAGTCCCATGCCTTCCTCAGGAGGGAGTCTGCCCTCTTGTCCATGGCATCTTTGAGTACTTCCAGGTCTTCAAGACAGGAAAGAAAGACTGTAGCCTTCTTCTCACTGGAAGGAGATAGTGATTGTTTTGCAACCTGTTCTGGGGGCCTGAAGAGCACTCTCCCCACCCCACCCTGGGATTCCAGGGTCTCTTCTGACCCTGCTCTTTTTGGGGCTGCTGAGAAGGATGAAAAGTTTTCCTTGGCGGTACTCCTTTCTTAGGCAGAAAGGCCTTCTCGTCCACTATTCTGTCTGAAACAGTTTCTAGTTCTGACCCAAAAAGTAAAATTCCTTGTAAAAGGGGATCCCGCAAAGCTTCACCTTTGAGGCAGAGTCCCCTGACCAGATCTTGAGCCATAGGGCCCATCTGGCCGGGGCGGAAGATCTCACCGACATCCTAATTGACTACGCTGAAGCATCAGCCATGTATTAACCGCCTTCAGGAGTGTAGAGAATGATTCTAGTAACTCATTTCTAGGAGGTGGCTGCTTCCACATATCCCTTAAACACTTCAACCCCAGAAGGATTTACCCCCTTTATGACAGGCCATTTTTTGCAATACGGTATTGCGTCACTTTAACTGACAATTGCATGGTCGTGCGATGTCATACCCAAACAAAATTGAGGTCCCCCCCCCCCCCCTTGCAGGAGTCTCATGGAAGGACCTGAGTTGTTCCTTCCACTTGCCAAAACTTCCAATGAACTTTAAAAGGGGGCTTCTCCCCACAGCTCATCAGTTGTAGAATAAAATTGATCACTGCGCTAATGTCTATTCAGCAGCTAGCAAAATATAAGCAATATTAAGGCTGGGTTCACACTGCTGCGGTGCGGGAACGCAGCGAATTTACTGCGGGTTCCCGCATCGCACCAGCTCGCACGGCAGTTCACACTGCCATATGCGAACTGCTGGGGAGTGTCATACAATGTTAATGACACCCCCAGTTTAGCCCGCATATCGCAATGCGAACTGACAAATCGGACATTTTCGGATCGCATAGGTGTGAACACCCATGAGATCCGATTTTGGTCCGAACAAAAAAAAGGGTCCTGTGCGAGTTTGGACCGAATGCGGTGCGATATCAGCCATACTATCTGTATGGCTGATATCGCACAGCACAGACATCGCATGTGATGTGAACAGCAGTGCGCTGCGAATCACATGCGATGTCTGCCACCGCAGCAGTGTGAACCCAGCCTTAACCCCCCCCCACACACACACACACACACGTCCATTAACCTCCCTGGCGGTATGATTATTTTGGATTTTAGGTGCTGAAAGCGGTACAATTATTTTGCATGGAAATTTGGCGTTTTATATTGTAGGCCTGCAATTCTTAACAATAACATACTTAAATCTGTCCAAACAAGAGTCTAGTAGATATCCCGGGTATGATGAAGTTTGAAACAAAAACATAAAATTATAATATAATAAATTAAAAAATAATAATAAAATAAATTTCCCCACGATTCACTATAGCTCAATTCTGCAAGTGTTCTAATTTACTATCGCTGTTTTCTAGTTGATCTAAAGCCACTTTTGACATAAAGGGACACTTTTTGGTTGCTATGGACAATCTCCAGTTTCCAGGCAGAAAGAACAGTATATATCATAAAACTGCATGCAGGGCATGGGCCAAAGCACTGGGGACAAAAGGGATGTGAAATAATTTCACAGTACTGTAATCTTTAAGATTACAGTACTCTATGTGTTATGACTTACATTTTTTGGAATTTGCCACTGGGCTCCGCCCCCGTGCGTCGCGCCGCTCGCAGGGAACGGAGCCTGGCACAGAAAGGCTTCGGAGGAGACAGAGCCCACTGACACTGCGTGGGACATCGCAGGATCCTGGGGACAAGGTAAGTAATGCGGCACCAGGATCCTGCAATGTAATCCCGAGTGTGGCTCGGGGTTACCGCTAACGGGACTGAAATTTAACCCCGAGCCACACTCGGGATTACCGTCAGGGAGGTTAAGTCCAACCTAGGCGTGTGATTATGTGTCAGTATTACATTACATATATCCCTGTATGTTGGTTGTTCAGGTGCTTGTCTAATGATTAGTTTCCAAAAACCTATCGATGCTCCCCGCTGAAACAGACTGTGGAAGGAAGTCCACATCCTTGCCGCTCTTACAGTAAATAACCATCTACACAGTTTAAGGTTAAACCTCTTTTCTCCTCATTTTAATGAGTGGCCATGTGTCTTAAGCTCCCTTCTGCTGAAAAGTTTTATCCCTATTGTGGGGTCACCAGTATGGTATTTGTAAATTGAAATTATATCCCCCCTCTCAAGCATCTTCTCCAGACAAGTTCAGTGCTCGTAAACCTTTCCTCATAACCAATTTCCTCCAGTCCCTTTATTAGTTTTGTTGCCCTTCTCTGTACTCACTCCATTTCCAGCACACCCTTCCTGAGAACTGGTGCCCAGAACTGGACAGCATACTCCAGGTGTGGCTGGTGGAGTCTTGTAGAGTAGGAGAATTATCACTTTATCTCTTGAGTTAACCCTTTCATGACCAAGCCTATTTTTGACATTTGGTGTTTACAAGTTAAAATCCGTATTTTCTTGCTAGAAAATGACTTAGAACTCCCAAACTTTTTTTTTTTTTTTTTTTAAGCAGAGAATCTCGTTTTCGGCAATTCTGAATACTGTATTTTTTTTTTTAAACTGGCGCCATTGGCAGCTGAGTAAACAGGAAGTGATGTCATGACGTCGCTTCCGTGTTTACAATCAGTTGACTGGAACAAAACTGTTTCCGGCTTCTTGCCAGTCTGTCCCTAGCTGCCGGAGGTGGCGGATTGTCAATCGGGTCTCCCGGTGAGACGGGAGGCCCGTTGAGTGGCGGGGAGGGGCATAGGGGGGCGGGGGACATCCCCTCCCCCGGTACAACAGCCGAGCGGCTTTTAGCCACATCGGTCGTTATCCCTGGAAAGCCGATCGCCGGCTGTAAAAAACGGTACCAGGATGATAGCTGCAGGCATCATCCCGGTATAATCCCCGAAAGCCGAGGCCGCACATCTGTGTACACTCGGTGGCAAGGGGTTAATTCTTTTTAATGCATGCCAATATTCTGTTTGCTTTGTTAGCAGCAGCATGCCATTGCTGAGCCTATCTACCATCTACCCAGAGGTTCTCCCCCCAGTGAGTAGATTGCATTCATAATTTTGCCACCTAAATGCATTTTACATTTTTCCACATTAAACCTCATTTGCCATTTAGTTGCCCACCACATTAATTTGTTCAAATTTACTCGCAAGGTTTCCAAATCCTGCAGAGAAGTTATCGCCCAGCTTAGCATTGTCGGCAAATAGAGATAGAACTGTTTACCCCATCCTCCAGTTAGTTTATAAAATTAAAATAGGATTGGTCCCAGGACAGAACCCTGGGGGACCCCACTTTCCACCCCTGACCATTCAGAGTACTCCCCATCTATCACTACCCTCTGAACTCGCCCTTGTAGCCAGTTTTCAATCCATGTACTCACCCTACGGTCCATGCCAACGGATCCTACTTTGTACAGTAAACATTTATGGTGAACTGTGTCAAATGCTTTTGCAAAATCCAGATACACCACGTCTACGGGACTTCCTTTATCTAGATGGCAGCTCACCCCCTCATAGAAAGTTAGATTGGTTTGGCAGGAACGATTCTTCATGAATCCATGCCAATTACTGCCAATACAGTTTTCATGACTAAAATCTTGTATATAGTCCCTTATCCCCTCCAAGAGCTTGCATACTATTGATGTTAGCCTAACTGGTCTGTAATTCCCAGGGATGTATTTTGGCCCTTTAACCACTTGAGGTCCGGGCCAGTGCCCATCTGTGTAATCAGTGCCCATCTGTGCAGCCTCATCAGTGCAGGCTTAGCACACACACCTGTGTAGTCGCATCACCACCAGCAAGCATGTCCAAAAGAGGCTTTTCCGCCAAGGAGGCGTACCAGATACTTTCCCAGGCCGACAAGAGCAACGAGGAGCTCTCTTGTTCGGATTCCATTTCAAACTCAGATTCTGAGTCGGACGTAAATTATGAGCCAGTCCTCAGTAGTGGAACACAGTGACTCAGAGGAGGAAGGTATTCAGCCCAGCAAACGAAGGCGTTCTAATGAGGAGGCAATGGCATCCACTAGCACCGCAGTGCCATCCACCAGCACCGCAGTACCTCAGCAAGAAAAGGCCAAGGACCCATGCCAGCCTTCCCTATGCCCTTCAGAACTTCTTGTGGCTTTCTCCTAATCCAGGAGAAGCCAACATTCCCCCTTTCACTGCCCAGCCAGGAGTCCAGGAAAATTTTTCCCCAATTTTTTTTTTTTTTTTATATAATTTTTAAAGAGGACATGCTATCAACAATTGTGGCCCAGTGCAACCTTTATGCACAGCAATTTAATTTTAAATAATCCAACCACCTATTATGCCCGTTCCTACGAGTGGAGAGACCCAACGGTGGAGAAGTTGAAGGTTTTTTTAGGCCTCACATTTTGTATGGGACAAGACAAAAAAAAAAAAAAAAAAAAACCCACACACACACCACACACACCTTGAATTCCTATTGGTCAACCCACCCCATGCCAACCAATCTTCTCCAAGGTAATGCCCAGAACCAGATACCAAATGATGAGGTTCCTGCATTTCAATGATAACACCCAGTGAACTCCCCGAAATGACTTAAATTATGACAGGCTTTTTCAAAATTCGGTCACTTCTAAATTATTTTTCTGAAGTATTCCCCCAGCTGTTTACCGTGGACCAACACATATGTGTGGATGAGTCCCTTGTTAAATTTAGTGGCAGACTTCAAATCAAAACAATTTATTCCCAGCAAAAGGGCCCGCTATGGGGTGAAGGTATACACCCAGCTGCAACCCCTTAATTGCCTAGACTACTTGGGATCAAGTGGGAAAAAAGATTTGGGTGGAAGAAGCCTCTACCCCTGTCCCCATTCTGTCCTGAATGAGGCCCTACTTCTGCCTGCAGGACTTACTGCCATTATGTCCCTGCATGTTGCACTGACCACACCCACATGTTCCTACCTACTACCAGGACCAATATCCACTAACCCTGGACTGTATATGGACAGTATCCCTGCCTGCTGCCTGGACAATTGTGTTTGCCATTGCTGACCAAGTCCCTGCCTGCACCAGTGCTATCCTCCTGTGTACAACTGCATTACTACGCAGCTAATCTTTGGTTTACGCTTTGCTCAGCATAATGTATTTTGGGGTGTAATTCTTGGTATGTGCATGCAATGTGTCCCTGGAACACCTGACGGTGTTCCTTGCATGTTGAATCTCTGTATGTGGTTAGGCTGTGTAGAGGTCTCACATGTGATATCGCCATACTCAGGAGTAGCAGAATGTATTTTGGGGTGTCATTCTTACTATCTAAATGCTATGTGTTGGAGATATCTTATAAACAGACAACTGTGTTAAAAAAAAAAAAAAAAAAAAAAAACCACCACACAGCATTTTTTTCCCACATTTTCCAAAAACTTCTGGAAAAAAAATGAACTTTTCAAAAGACTTATTATGCCTCATAGATTATACGTTGGGGTGTTGGCTTTCCAAAATGGGGTCATTATGTAGGTTTTTATAGTCCCGGTGCTCCAGGGCCTTCAAAAGTGTAATAGGTGGTTGAAAAATGAGGTGTAATTTTTGCTCCTAGAACACCTGATGGTGCTCCCTGCATGTTGGGCCTCTGTATGTGGCCAGGCAGTGAAAGTCCCACACATGTGGTATCGTAATACTCAGGAGGAGTAGCAGAATGTATTTTGGGGTGTCATTTGTGGTATGCACATGCCATGTGAGAGAAATAAGTTATTACAATGACAATTGTGAAAAAATAAAAATCTTAATATTGCATGTGTACTTTCCTGGCTTGTTAGGGGCTCAAGAAATGAGATAGGCCACCAGTACATCAGATGTGATACATTTATGATTTGCACCATAGCTTGTAGACTCAAACTTTCACACAGACCAAATAATTTCCACTAATTTTGGGCTATTACCAAAGATATGTAGCAGTATAAATTGTAGCCAAAATTTATGAAGAAAAATTACTAATTTGAAAAATGTTATCACAGAAATTAAGAAAAATTCTTTTTCTTCAAAATTTTCAGTCTTTCATTTATAGCGCAAAAAATAAAAAAAAAACCCAGAGGTGATCAAATACCACCAAAAGAAGGCTCTATTTGTATTGGAAAAAAAGGACAAAAAATAAATAATTTGGGTACAGTGTTGCATGACTGAGTAATTGTGAAAGTGTCAGAGCACTGAAAGCTGAAAATTGGTCTGAACAGGAGGGGGACTTAAGTGCCCAGTAAGCAAGTGGTTAAATATTGGTGCTACATTGGCTTTTCTCCAATCAGCTGGTACCATTCCAGTCAAAATTAGAAACCATGGTCTGGCAATTACTTGACTAAGATCCCCAAGACCCTGGGGTGCAAGCCATCTGGTCCCAGTGACTTAATGTTAAGTTTTTCAAGTCTATTTCAAATTCTGTCCTCTGTTAGCCATGAGGGTGCTTCCTGTGATGTGCCATGAGGATAAACACTGCAGTTTGTTACTGAAACGCCCCCCCCCCCCCCCCCCGAATCCTTTGTGAAGACTGGAGGAGAAAAAAATAAATAAATACCTTCGCCATCGTGGACGGGGGCGTGACCGGATGTTGGAGTGAGGTGGTGTGTGAGACCTCTCCCCAGCTCGATGCCTCCATGACCATCCGAACCAGCCTGGTGGAGCTAGGCCAGCTTGATGCGCTCTTTTTCCCCTGCAAACCAGACACTTGCTCGGCCGCCTGGCTCTCTCTAGTCCTACCTGTGTGCATCGCCGAAGCGCCGACGCTCGGACAGCGGGAAAGGACGAGGTCAAGAGGCGGACGACGCTAGTAGCTCCCCCTTAGAGCGTCGAGGAGGAGCCTGAGACGCCTGCTGTGTTTGGGAAGGTTGCCAGGGCAACGGCCCCGGCACCCGCAAGAGGAGGCGGCGGGGACGGCGTTCGCCAAAAGCAAAGAAGGCGGCCATCAGGAGCGTCCCTGCGCTGCCCAGTTAACCTGGCAGCATTAAGGTACCAACCATCTTAGTCCACTTTTATGACGGCTGTCTCCCTTCTCCCCCTAACGGCCGAACTGCTGCCTTTGGCGTGGTGGGGTGGAGGCTCAGGCAGCCCGATCCATTGCTACACAGCGACTTGCCCCCTGCGAGGGAAAGGGACATTCAGCTGGGTTATGGAGGGCTGTATAAACAAGCTAGATGGTGACCTTTGGTAATAATGTAAAAACCTAGCAACGCTGAAATACCTATTATACCAGGCTGGGTGATAGCACCAATAGCAACTAAATACAAGAAGGACACCATTGGGACTGTGATAGCATTGAAGCAAGGTAAACTTGACGAGCTGTTAACCCCTTCATATATTCCCTTGGTCTGTATATTCAGCCATGACTAGAAAAAAAAAAAAAAAAGGGGGAGAGGAATTGCAACAGCAGGAGAAGGCTAGCTCTCAAACTATCCGTACATCTAAAGAGAAGGGGAGCCAGGCAGCAGCAGCAGCCAAACTGGAAAAATTTGCACACTCTTCTACCCCATCACCAACCAAAAGCACTCAGCAACAGCAAGAGAAATCTTATGCGGGTGGTCCTGGGGACAGGAAGAGCCTAGGTAAAGGGTCGGCGGCAATGCACACCACAAAAACTGCAAGCAGCAAAAGTTCTGCGGGCGAGCTCTCGGGAATAGCAACCAATAATGTTGCTGATCTAAACGCACTAACGACAGATGAGCCTACACTGAAAGATGTTCTATGTGCTGTTAATTCCTGCAAGGACTCCTTAAGCAATCTGTGTGATCAGCTGAATGGGTTAAAGGAAGAGCTACTTACAGTAAGCCAAGAATTGCAGAGGACTATTGCTAGAACAACTACTCTGGAGGAGAGGTCGAGTCAGGTAGAGGACGATTTAACCCCAATGAAGCTAGAGCTGAAAGCAATGAAAACGCAGATGGGTCTATATAAAGCCAAGATGGAGGAAATAGAAAATAGGTCTCGCAGGAACAACGTGAGGGTGGTGGGCCTTCCGGAGCGGTGTGAGGGTCCCCACCCCGAGGAGTTCTTGGAGAAGTGGCTTAGGGGAATATTTGGGACGGAAACCTTTTCTCACCTCTTTGCAATTGAAAGAGCCCACAGAGTGCCGTTTAGGGCCCCATCATCAGGGGGATACCCTAGGCCAATAATTATGAAACTTTTTAACTATAAAGACAAGGTGACACTGATGCGCAGGGCCAGAGAGCTGGAGGACATCCTGCATAATGGAGCTAAAATCTTATTTTTTCCCCCGACTACTCGCCAGACCTGCAGAAACGAAGGGCCGAATTCAGGGACATTAAACTTAACTATAAAATTGAGTACGCTTTGCTGTATCTGGCACTTTTACGCATCACTGCCTTAGGGGCTACCCATTTGTTTGATACAATGGCAGGGGCAGCAAAATGGCTCGAAGACAACAAAAAGGACCTGTAGAGTTATGGGTTGAAGTAATTGAATAACGCTAGTCAAGTTTGAAACTTTTCATTCTTTCCCTTCTTTTTTGTGGTATATAGTGGATGGCACGGGGGGGGGTAGACGGGAGCACCGAAGGACGTGGGTTCATTAGTTATGTTTTTTGTGTTACTTTGAGGTTTTTGAATCAGGTTGTGGGGGGGGGGATTGAAGGTGAATCACAAGGTAACTGTCCCGTACCTGAGTAGGGGTGGGGGGCTCTTTTTTGAATGGTTGGGAGGGAGGAAAAAGGTCACAAGTAAAGCCCCTAGGGCTAGCATAGTTAGGCGGGGGGGGGGGGGGGGGGGGTGTCACAAAAAAGGGTGTGGAGTAGGGGGATAGACAAAATAGAAGATGGGGGGGCTCAGAGATGTAGGGTTAGATTATGGGGTGAATGTAAGGCACATGTATTTAGGAGGAGGGGGCCTACAAAAACAAAGTATATTTGCACATGTTGTTCATATTGGATATTAAATAGCACAGGGGGAGAGGGTAGAGCGGGCCCCGGATGTGGGGGCCCCTCACACTTTTCCTTTTGACACAATGGCAAGTTTTGGAGACACAAATGCACGAATGAATTGCCCCTTTTTTTCCCCCCTCTTTCTTCTCTTCTCATTTTTAGATGCTCCTTAAAATTCTAAAAATAGGCTCTTGGAACATCAGGGGTATGGGCGACCCTGCTAAAAAGGCAGCTGTGTTCTCGGTGATGGAGGCTTAGTGTTGAACTGGCTTGCCTGCAGGAAACTCATCTCACTAATGAAACTAAACTACATGTTCGGAGTAATAAATTTCAAGAACAGTATCACTCAGTCCACACCTCTTATTCAAAGAGGGGTGAGTATACTGGTAAACATAGGTATTTCATTTTCCTGCAGGAAAGCCAGGGTAGACACGCTGGGGCGCTATGTCTTCTTGAGCTGTGTTGTGGAAAACAAACCTTTGGTGATAGCAAACATTTACATCCCTCCTCCGTTTAAAAAAACGGAGATCATGCTGGACCTGTTGGAGTTTGTGGATAGTAAGGTAGATACTCCGATAATAGTGGTGGGGGACTTTAATGCGGTTCTGGACAATAATTTGGATCGGTTCCCGCCCGTGACCCAGGTGGAAAGGGCATCATAGGGGCGCCTAGGCTAACTTCTCGAAGAGATTGGATGGTGCGACCTGTGGAGATCTCACAATCCAAACACTCGGCAATATTTCTGTTACTCAGGGTCATATGCTACTCTCTCGCGCATAGATATGGCAGTGGGTAACAGTGAAGCTTTGCGACTAATAAGAAAAATAGAGTACGGGCCGAGGGGAATATCGGACCGCTCGCCCCTGACCTTGACACTAAAATTTAAATATTAGATCTAACCAGAAAATGTGGACAATAAACCCACTGTGGCTGGAGTTGATAAGTAGCCCAGCAGAAGTAATTTCCAAATTAAAAGAGTTTGCAACATTTAACTCAGGTACAGCACCAGTAGGGGTAGTGTGGGGTACCCTAAAAGCATTCCTTAGAGGACTACTATACCAGCAGGTTGCTATAGTGAAGAAAAAGTCAAGGGAATGGGAGGTAAGGGCTAGAAGGGAAGCCACGGAATCAGAGTCACAATGTGTTAGATCCAACTCCTGAGAAACAAGAGACTTGGCTCAAAAAACAGCAAGAGTATAAAGCAGTAATTAACAGAAGAAGAACAGAGAACAAGAGGCTTTTCCAGAAAAAAAACTATTTTGGGGAAGGGGAGAAAGTGGGCCAGATGCTTGCACTTTTAGCCAAGTCCAATTTATCCCCATCGGCCATCTCCTCAATTAGGACCCCGGCTGGAAAGATTACATCTGATCCCGCTGAGGTCTTAGTCTTTTTCCACATTTTATAGAGACTTGTACAGGTCGCGTCGGGGCTCGGATCGGCACAATATGGACAGGTTTTTAGAGGGAGTTGACTTACCCCTGCTCTCGGAGAGGGATAGGAGAGAGATGGAGTCCCCCCTGGCATTAGAGGAGCTGCAAAAGGCAGTCGGAGTTGTCAGGCCAGAAATCTCTGGGCCCAGACGGGCTGCCACTGGAGATCTATAGGAAATAAGGGGAAGCTTTGCTTCCGGAGCTAAAAGTACTGGAACAGGCGGCCAAGGATGGAAGGCTACCCTCTTCAATGTCGGAGGCCGATATAGTAGTGATACCAAAAGAGGGGAAAGACCAATTGGAAGTCTCTTCTTACAGACCGATATCACTGTTGTGTTCAGATGTCAAGATTGTCGCAAGGGTGTTGCCATCCAGACTAAATAAACATATTGCAAAACTTGCATCAAAAGGGGGTTGACGTAGCGTGCGTGGCGCCGTCGCACGCTACGTCACTTCCTGGTAGAGGCAGCTGGAACGCAGGTGGAACGCAGCGCGCTGCTGCTGATTCCACAATCACTCATTCAGCGTCCTTTGCTGTGTTAGCCGACACACTCTGTACCAGTTGCCCATTAATACTAGTGGCACTGTGCAGCTTGTGAGCTACATTTAGGCTATCCAGGATTTTAAAATATATATTTTTACACTTATTTTTAAAAAGCTGTTATCGTTTGGATCAAGTTGTGTCTTAAATAAAACCCAGCGTTTTTACTACACTATGGGAGCCTATATCTTTTTTCCTCTATGAGGAGCCAACCATAGAGATAACATCTACAGGAAGGTGAATTACCCCAGACCTTTGGATGAGATCGGTGGAGCAACCGTGGTGGGCCTAAAGATAAGCGCATTGCCCCCGTGGGGGCGAGGGGATCTGGTGAGTGGGGACACTTGAGGGGGAGCACGAAGTCACAAGTAGAATTTTTCGAACACTTACAGTCACCTAATTTTTTGAACACTCACAGTCACCGTGTTTATGTCAACTATTATGAATGGAAATTCAATTTACTTGATGAACTATTAGCTACACGCAGCAAGACCTGTTGGAATATTCGCACTCACTAATTTGGGATGTTAACCCCGAGGGGGGTTCTACATATAATTATGGACTATCACTAAGTCTTTATGCACTCAAAAATATTTGTTTATATATATTCTTTATTGCACATGTTTTCACTGTATATATACTCTTTTATGATTTATAATTGAGGGTATGTGCTTTATTAAGGTCTATACCAGTATTAATACATAGGACGGGTAACTTGGAGCTAGTAATCTAGCATACACTTAGAGACTTGCACATTAAGGTATATTTACCAGTAGGAAACACTCACTGATTAAAGATGAGTCATGTTTTTGGCAGGATCATTTCGCTAAGTGAATAACAGCCTGTTTATTAGTCACGTATTCATAGTTCACTGAGCATTAATATAAAAATATAAAAAACTAATTTTCCTTTTTTCTCACACCTGGCACCTTTACCCAAACTAGGAAGCGCCACAACTCCTTAGTGTTGACTGAAAGGACATTCTATACTAGATTAGGTAATTACAAGTTTGTCAAACTATGGAACCTGTGGGCTCAAGCGATGCCATGTTCCTCACCAGTGCTACATTAGAGTCTGAGAGCAATCGCCACTCTACCAAGGGAGAGGTGCTGCGTTAGGTATAGTTTAGAGATGGGATGCTGAGAGAGAACAATGAAAAGAATAGTAGCCAGATATAGGATGTGCCTTGAAACTGTTTGGGCCCAACAATGGAGGGACACTGGGGGGTGGGCTCATTAGATAGAAAAGTAACAATATATAGTTAAGCATAGCAATAATAAATCGATCATGCGGCCGGCTGGCCCTGCTGTATATGAAGTGTGTTTTACTTGCTATTTTTTTGTACTATTGTAATAATTTAAATAAAGAATATTAAAATTTTTAAAAAATTCCTTCGCCATCTCACCATCCTTTGTAACCAGATTCCCTTCCTCATTCTTTATGGAGCCAATATGGTCTGTCCTCCCTCTTTTACTGTTTATATACTTAAAGAATTTCTTGGGATTTTTTTTGCTCTCCTATGTGTCTTTGGTGTTCTATCTTAGCCACCCTAATATTTCTTGTAGCATTCTTTGTAAAGTTTGAATGCTGAAGATCCCTCAGCCTTGTATTTTTTGAAGGCCTTCTTTGCTTTTATATGCATTTTTACATTGGAGTTAAGCCACCTGGGACTTGTTTGAGCTTTTAAATTTCCCAATGGGATGAACTGGCTAATGCCCTCATTTAATATGCTCTTAAAGCAAACCCATCTCCTCCGTGTTTTGTTCCTAAGATTTTATCGCAATATCTTCTAGCAAGGTTCATAGTTTAGGGAAGTTGGCCCTTTTCAAATTTGTCTCTGTATTCCCCTTACGTTTCCATTTGTGTGATTTATACTGAAGCTAATTGACCTGATCGCTGTTTCCTAAATTGCCCTGTATTTCCACATCCGTGATCAGGTCTGTAATGACCATAGTAATGACTATGAAATCCTCCACCGCACACCAAGACACTGGGCCTCTTACTGCAGAAAGTGGACCACTAGGTTATAGGTTGCCAGATAAGCATGATATATCCACTATAGGCAAGACTCCACTCTGGTACCAGACAGCTGAATCTCATTAGGGTCATAACATGGAGTGAATCCACAGGTTCATATGTAGGATTAAAAGAAGCAGCTCCTCATAGCTTAGTATGTTAAATCAAAATTAAGTAAAAAGTGTACTGGGTACCGACATTTAGAGAATTAAAACAAGCATGTCAGGAACACAAAGTGCTTGGTTAACATTTGTTTCCAACCAACAAGATGGCCGCGATCAGCACATAGTGTTGTGACGTCAGATCTCCGTACTCCACCATACGCGACATTTCGTTCAGTAAATATATTGACAGACACACGTTCCTAAAAGGTCTTAGGAAATATTGATAATGATTTAACATCCATGAGAGGCCCCTTTTCAAGGGACAATCAGGACTAAAAACTAGGACTGCCATCTTGTGAATGGAAACAAACAAAATTATAAAATGCAAAGATATTAATATAAAATAAAAACAGCCTAGGAGTTGTTTATGAAGGCATTGACATCCCATTCTATGTTCAGGCCATATGGTCTATAAGATGTTTAAACAAAAATCCACCAGGTTTCCATTTTAGAGATCTCTCTCCTGGTGTGACTACCTCACCAATGGGGGTTAAACTTATCTATAGCCATGAACCCATGGCATAACACAATGTTTTGTCAAGCTAGGATTCAAAAAGCATTTGCGGATATTTGCCAAATGCTCCTGGAGTTTGACCTCTAATTTGCGAATAGTGCGACCTACACAGTGTAGCCCGCAAGGACACGTGATCAAGTAGACCACATTCTTGATTGAACATGTAATGAAGGAATTTAATTGATATGTTTGACCAGTAACAGAGCCAAAAGAGATACTTTCTCTTCGAGATAATTGCTATGGCAAACCTCACACTTTCTACACAAATAGTAACCTTTGAAATCCCCAAAAAAGCTTGGTCTGATCAGGGGTTCGATTAAGGAGCTACCTGGAGTCAGAGGGAGGCACCTCTAAGTAACCCTAGGGTGGTGTTCAGGAAGTATGGGACCTAGTATTGTCATTTTTCAAAACCTTGCAGCGTTTAAGATTTTTTTTTTTTAAATGGAGAAATACTGGTTTGAATAGAGAAAAAAAAAAAAAAAAGGGAAGAGAAAGTCATGGTTGTTCCTAATCTTAGGTTTTAACAATTCTTTCCCTTAAGCAAACATCAGCAATGACCAAATAAAGTTCAATTGCTGCATAACCCTTCTGGAGGAAGCAAGCTTTAAGAAACTCTCAGGAATTGTCGTCATGAGTCTTGGCTCAGATCTGTCCCTATGATTCAACTATCCATCCCTATGTAGCCATTGTCTGTATCCTTGAAATAGGTAGATGTAATAAACCTTCCATCCTGAATTCTAATGTCCAAATCCAAAAAATGGATAGTGAAGGTACTGGCCTCATGCTGGAGAACAATGCCTCCATCACTGGCATTAAAATCGCCAAGTAGTAGAGTACCTCTGACCCAAGCTGGAACACAATCACAATATGGTTAGTCACAGCATAACACCCCCCCCCCCCCCCCCCCAAACCACACACACCACAAGGGTGGGTCGTTGCTGTCCTGAAAGATTCCTGGAAAACAAGTTACCAGTAAGTCTAACTTGACTTTTCCTTAAACGTCTTTCAGGACAGCACCTGAGAGGATAAACGAGTAGGGAGGGATAACAGCTTGAAGGACCTTTCTGCCAAAATCCTGATCACCTGCTGACAGAAGATCCAGTCTGTAAAATGACAAGCATTAAGTAACTTGACCACATAGCTGCCTTACAAGTTTGATCTGGGGTGGCACCAGCTTTTTCTGCCCATGTAGTGGCCAGAGCTCTAGTAAAGTGTGCTCGAATTCCCAGCAGAGAGAGACCATCCCATCTGGGAGTAAGCTTCCAAAATAGCCGATTCAAGCCATCTAGCAATTGACCCCTTCAATTCCTGGCGGCCCTTTTTTTCTGGCAACAAACAGTCCAAAGACCTAAAGTTCCTTGTTACTTCTAGGTAACGCAACAGAATTCTTTTCACATCCAAATTGTGAAATAGCCTCCTTTCCCCCCAAAGGGTTTGAACCAAAAAGTTGGCAGGATAATGTAGCCGATTATGGACAGACTACTTTTGGCACGGTTTTAAGCAACGGTGGAGAAGGAAGCCTGGCCTCTCAGGACAGCAATTAACAGCTCATGACTCCCCACTAGGTGTTGCGTTGCTGAAGGAAACAAACACTGACGAAATGTGGAAAGAAGCCTCTTTTTAAAAAAGTTTGGTGGAAGTGGAGTTTCCTGCTGGCAAGTGGGAGGAGCCACTCATGCTGTACTGAAAGTTCAGGCAAACCTTTTTAGAGACCTGGAGAAAAAATAAAAAAAATAAAAAGTTACAACCGGTAACGTCTTTCAGGACAGTACCTTTGAGAGGATAAGCAAGCACTTACCCTAGGGTGGGACTACTGCTTGCAGGAATTTACGCCCAAAGGCCTGGTCCTGGGCAGACAAATCCAGACTGTTGTGCTTAACGAAAGTCTCTAAACTTGACCACGTTGCTGCTCTGCAGATCTGTTCGGGTGTAGCACCAGCTCACTCTGCTTGTGACGTAGACATGGCCCTAGTGGAATGGGGCTTAATACCTTCCAGGACCACCACCCCTTTGCTATATAGGCCTGACTAATTGCCAACCTCAGCCATCGTATGTGTAGAGGCTTTGAACCCCTTTCTAGCCCATAAAAAAAAAAAAAAAAAAAAAAAAAAAAAAAACCCCACACACCACACAACCCCGGTCTTGAGTTAAAAAAATTTTCACTGAACAAGACTCAAAAGGATCCCCTGTAAGCCTGCAACACCAGGGAGAGAGCCCATATAGAAAAAAGATGGGAGCTGACGGGGGGGGGGGGGGGAGGAGAGAGAAGAGAGAGCCAGAGGAGAGCGCGCGAGAGAGAGAGAGAGCGCGCGAGAGAGAGCGAGAGAGAGCGCGCGAGAGAGAGCGAGAGAGGAGCGCGCGAGAGAGAGAGAGAGAGAGAGAGAGCGCGCGAGAGAGAGAGAGAGAGAGGCGCGCTCTCTCTCTCTCTCCTCGCGCGCTCTCTCTCTCTCTCTCTCGCGCGCTCTCTCTCTCTCTCTCTCTCTCGCGCGCTCTCTCTCTCTCTCTCTCTCTCTCTCGCTCTCTCTCTCTCTCTCTCTCTCGCGCTCTCTCTCTCTCTCTCGCGCGCTCTCTCTCTCTCTCGCGCGCTCTCTCTCTCTCTCTCTCTCGCGGAGAGAGAGAGAGCGCGCGAGAGAGAGAGCGCGCGAGAGAGAGAGAGAGAGCGCGAGAGAGAGAGCGCGAGAGAGAGAGCGCGAGAGAGAGAGCGCGAGAGAGAGAGCGCGAGAGAGAGAGCGCGAGAGAGAGAGCGCGAGAGAGAGAGCGCGAGAGAGAGCGCGAGAGAGAGCGCGAGAGAGAGAGAGAGAGAGCGAGAGAGAGAGA